>NC_025693.1:19357348-19414302 GCF_000633955.1 Camelina sativa
ATATATATATATATATATATATATATATATATATATATTGTTTTAAAGACAATAACGGTGAAAAAAAAAAAATTCTAAGCTACAATTTTTCTATCATTTACCAAACTCACATAATCAAGCTCTAAATCCAACTCTCTCTCTATAGATATCATAGCCAAAGAAAGGTGAAGCAAAAAAGTTTATGAGTCGAGTAGACGACACAGACACGGTGAATAATCGTGAGAAAAATAGGTTATCAATTGTTCACTATTCACTATTCTTAAACCCATAAGTAGTTTCCTTTATTCTTAACAAGATTAAATCCCACGTATATGACATATTCTCAATATTAAAATTTGAAAATTAAGTTAAATCATCCATGTAATTATATAAAATTATATTAAATATGCTATCAAATTATTCATCGATTGAAATTTTTTTTAAAATTACATTAATTTTTTTTGATTCTCATAATTTTCTTATATTATGTTAATTACTAATTTTAACACATCAAATTTGTATATTTTAATCACTTTTCTGTATAAAATTTCTTTTAACTATATGTTTATAACAAATAATAATTGCAATTAAAATACATATATTTTTCTTATTAATTGCACATATTTTTCTTATTAATTGCATATTTTCTATTAAAATTCGTAATTTAGTAGATAAATTTCCTATTAGATTTAATCATATAATAGGTTACTTTTGGTTTTACATACTTTACAAAAATATTAATTATAATCTTTTTATTTTTAAGATTTTTTAATTTTTTCTATAAATTTAAAATATTCACATGTGTCAGAATATTCTCGATATACTTGACACATGTCGCGATTATATGAGTTACTAACTTAAAAACTAAGCTTTATATAATAAGATTATCTTCCATTAGTATTATTGTTATTAGATTTAGAGTATAAAACATGTGTAGAAATTTCTTTATATATTAGATTTATTAATATTGTCATGGGCTGCTCAAACCAAAAAACCCACTTTACATACACATTTATCTTATCAACTAGATTTGGACCCGTGCTACAGCACGGGTTGAAATACATTTCATTATTTTTAAAATATTATATATGTAATTATTTATAATATTATTTGGATGCAACTCATGCAAACAATTTTTTTTGTAAATATTATTCATGGAATGTAAATCTATTATGTAAGTCTTATATTGTTAATTTTAACCCGTGTTAGAGTATATAAAATTATTAATCCGTGCTAGAGTGTGTCCAGCAGCTTTCGTGCTAGAGTATATAAAAATTTAAAGCGTGCTTGAGTATGTAAGTCTTAAAATTATAATATAGGAACAAAATTCAATCTGTGCTCTAGCATGGTCCTAATTTTTATTGAACGTTATGGTTTATCAATAAAATCTGTGGAAAGTAAATTTGTAATATTATGTTTAAAGATCTTTGGAAACAAATTGATATAGGACTAAAATCTTCTGAAAATACAGTTTGGAAGATCCATGATTTTATTTGTTACCATTAATATATCAATTATCAATTTGGAATATCTCCAATTAAGGTTGCACCCAATATTTAGGTGTAACTATTAATATATGAATTAATTTATAACCTATCTATAACCTATTTGTAACCATGTATAATTTATTAAAAATATAAAGTCTAAAAAAAATGTTGTGTACTTCTTTTTTATTAAAAAGAGATCATTTGAAATAACTCCGCGATTATAATTTTAGATTAAATAATATAATTTAATCACTATAATATAAAATATGTTGTGTACTTCTCTTTTATTAAAAAGATGATCATTTGAAATAACTATGTTGTGATCTTCGTGATATATTTGCTCCACGATTTATGGATTTATTATTTATTATCTATATACTCCATGATTTATGAATTTATTATTTATTATTTATATACAAAAAGTTATCTTATGAAGTGTATAGGGTTAAGTATATCATATGTATAACCTATTAGTATACATTTGTAACCATTTATATTTTTTTGTAAAGTCTACAAAACTTAAGTTGTGTACTTCCCTTTTATTAAAAGGGGATTTAAATACATAAGCCTAGATAGAAAAAAAATGTGGCCTAACAAATTTTTAATTTTTGGTGGCTTAGGGCAATTTCCCTTTCCTCTTCCCTGTAAGCACGGCACTGGATGTGGGTACATACATGCTAATGAATGCAAGACAACAATTTGTTGGACAATACTCAACACAATTACCACAAAATACCAAGGTTCAATATTGAAATAATTTCAGAGGTTTTCCCTGACTTTGTCCGTGTCAACAAACAATTCGAAATGCCAAAAGCGAGAGAAACCCCATCTCTCTCTTTCCTTGGTTGAAGAAAGCTACTCTCTCCATAAAACCAACCAAACCAGCAGAGACGTGAGATGCTCAACGAGTTGGCTACTGTGGCAAGGCTTCCAGTTCATGTAATCTCGTGTTCAAATCCATGTAAATCTCTTAGAACTATTTTACTATGATGTTTGGCCATTGTTTAAAACTAAATTTCAGCTTTGAGTAATCGATGGGATGCCAAAACTTGGTTACATTACGAGGTTTTTATAGTATCAAAGCCCTAAAAAATGTTGTTAACTATTCGTCTAATTGGGCCTGGGCCGGAAAAACAAACTTGGGCTTGTGAATGTTTTTGGATACTAAAAAAAAAAAAGGGAAAACGAAAAAGACTCAAGTTGTGTTGTTGTTTGTTGTTTGCTTCCGTCGTCTTCTTCCTTTCTTCTTCATTTTCAGAGTCTATGCTTTTGATCCTTTTTGTTTGTCTAATAATAAAAAAAAAAAACGCAAGTGAGTATATAATTTTGAAGCTGAATCTGGCAACACTAATTAAATTGAAGCATCAGAAGGATTTAGTGTGGTAGGTTGCTTTTGCATATGCGTTTGGAGTGTCAAATCGGAAGTATTTTGTACCAAATTGACGAAAATGGAACAACAAAGGTATGCTTTTTTTTTTTCTTCTCCCGTTTATGTTTTTATGGTTTTGTTATTTTCTTTTTTCTATGGTTACGAAAATGGAACAACAAAGGTACCAAAGTAAAAAAAAAAAAACTCTTAATTTTTTGTTTTTTGTTTTTTGAATACAGCAAAATCGGTGGTTTAAGTTTGAGTAATCGAGGTGTTGCGAACAAGGACAGGATCAGTGAGTTGCCTGAAGCTTTGCTTCTGCAGATATTGTCTTTACTTCCAACAATATATGCCATAACCACGAGTGTTTTGTCTAAAAGATGGAAATCTCTTTGGAAGTTGTTGCCAAATCTCAAGTTTGATTCTGGTCATCATTACTATACATTTTCAGAGGATGTTTGCAGATCTTTGATTTCACACAAAGCTCCGTTTCTAGAGAGTTTGCATTTGGAAGTTGGATATGAATGTGATGATTTGGAGATGGGATCATTGCTTGGAATTGCATTTGCACGCCATGTGCGTAAATTGGTACTGGATTTTGTCCTTGAAGAGAGAGGCTCAGTAAAATTCCCTGCTGTTTTGTGTAGTTGTAATAATACACTCGAAATATTGGAACTCAAGGGTTCAATTCTTTTAGACCTTCCTTCTGGGGTTTGTTTCAAGTCCCTGAGAAAGATGTACCTTTACCATGTAAGGTTCAGAGACGAAGAATCTGTTCTCCACCTGTTATGTGACTGTCCTAGGCTTGAAGATTTGATCGTGTATAGATTTAGCAGAGCCGATGTGGCGAATTTCGTTATTGCAGTGCCATCATTACAGAGACTAACCATTGAAGATGATAACTATGGGGAACGTGTTGGAGGCTATTTGATAAATGCTCCTTCTTTGAAATACTTGAACATCAATGGGTTCTATGGGCTTGGATTTTGTCTGATTAAGAATGCGCCAGAGCTGGTGGAGGCAATAATCACCAACGTTTTTGATATAAAGAATGAGAATATTTTGGAAACTCTAACTCCAGCCAAACGTCTTTCCTTAGCCTTATCACCCTTACATGTAATTTTTTTTAGATTTAAGATTCTTTTCACGTGGTTTCATCTGCAGTTGGGCTAACATTGTTTTTTTTTGTGTACTACTAATGTTGCCTGATGATGCACAGATTAAGTATCCTACTGGTAAAGTATTCTATCAGCTTCTATCTTTGGAGCTGTATACAACCGAAGAAGAGTGGTGTAATCTTCTTTCACTCATGCTCGATAGTTCTCCTAAATTGCAAATCCTCAAGCTCAGAGATGTAAGCCATTTCACTCTTTAGGATAGTCCGAGCTCTACTTACGTGTATTTTGATGATCTCTAAATATTTCATTGATTGCCTTGGCCGCAGCCATATTACTCTCCTAACAAAGATTGTCCGAGCGGCTGGGAATGGAATCAACCGAAATGTGCACCTGAATGTTTGTTGTTCCATCTTGAGACATTCGAGTGGAAAGGATACAGATGGCAACTAGAAGATGAGAAAGAAGTGGCTACATACATTTTAAAGAACGCAAGACGCCTGAAGAAAGCTACTCTCTCCACAAAACCAATCAAATCTAAAGAGCTCGAGATGTTGGAAAAGAGACGTGAGATGCTTAACGAGTTGGCTAATGTGGTTAGGGCTTCAAGTTCATGTCACCTCGTGTGTGAAGCTGATACGTACTCTTCTAAGTATTAGAGATATTTTCCTGTTTAATTAGGATTTCTAATTTGGAGATTTTTATGTAAGTGTTTAGAAGAGATGATGAATGGAAAAGCCAATTACTACATATAGTCAATGGTTTTGTCAGAGTTCAGGAAGCAGTTCAGCAACACCGGGGAATTTATTTAAGATTTTCTGTTTTGTGTACTACATAATGTGTAGAACTGACTCTGTCGGTCTCATTTTCATTTTCTCACACTCTCTCCATCCTCTCTTTCTTCTCCAGATCTGATGCTCGAGTGGGTGACTGACTGCTGTAACTGTAAGTGTAGCTATTGCATAACTATTGTTGGTTTCAGTTTTGTTTGTCACCCGTTAGTCATCAATGTTGCCATATATCTGAAGCTTTTAGGCGGTTTCTTGTGTTAGGCTTCGTTTGCGTTTGGAGCGTTTGTTATTGCGATAGCACTGGGAACTGAAGGATCCTTACCAAATTGTTGCATCTGTTTAACGATAATGGAACATAAATATGTTTCTTAGTTTCGTTTATGTTTTGCTCTTGCATCCCTTTCTATGTTTTCTTACCTGTAAGATCTAAACCCTCATTCTTTGAGCACTAAAATTCGTATCATTTTGTTTTATCTTATGAGGAAGAGATTCAAAAGATCATTTAAAGGAGTAAGAAAAGTACAGAAAATAAAAAGGTAGAACAAGCGGTAAGAGAAGAATAGGAAAGCGATATTGAGCTTTTTTTTACTCGAACTAAGAAATTTGTTAACGTTTTAACAATGAAATCTATTTATAATTTAAACTTTGCAAATTCTAAAGTTTAAAAACTCATTAGGGGTTCTTAAATTTTTACCTTATCCAATGGTAGAATTTATTTGGGATTCTTTAAGTGCTTTGGTCACAAAATACAGTATAACATAAGAAAGAAAAAACAAAAAAAAGCTTGTTGAAAACAGAACACTTGATCTTCTTCTTTGGCCTCAACTGGTAAATGTGGCCACACTTCTTCTTCCTGCAGTTCACAGCCCTTGGGTGTAGACGGCATAACACCTATACCAAGAAGTCAACTCAAACATGAGACATAATCTTCACACAAGAAACTGATCATAATTATTAAAAACAACTTGTGTTCATCCCACATGGGCAGTTTGTGTTCATGCTCTCAAGATATCAGAGTACGTAACAGTTGATATAAGACAGTAACTTACCCACATGGATCATGGATGTACCATGCTGTTTTAAAAACACGTACTTGTCCCAGTTCAGAGTCTTGAACCACAATTCCGTTGCAACAAACTTCTTTCTTGAGGTCCTTTGAGTATCTTGCTGTAAGCCTGTAACTTTACTCTTTCTTCTATCTCTGGACTGCTGTCAAGCTTTTTCTGCCATTCAGTTGCTGGACGCGAGAGAATGTGAACGTACTCCTTTGTTCCTGCACCGAAGTCCTCAACATTCGCATCAACAAACGGATCTGCAGACGATAAAAAAAAAGAAGAAAAAAGAAACTGATTAGCTCTTCTCAATTCTCACATGACTACATGAGATACAACAAACCACAATCTTAAGAAACCAAAACTTGAGAAACAAACATCTGGAAATAAGTCTAAATAATTGAAACTTACCAAAGGCAGTACGGACAGGGAATCAAGTTCAGACATGAAACTTTGTCGATCTGAGGAAGTAAACGAGAAGCTGGGACCTGAACAAAGAGAAGACCATCATCACATACGAATTTTGCACACTCAGGAGGATTAACAACAATATATGATCTGTGTAAGTGCATCAGAGCTCTGTCTGTGACACGATGCTGTGGAGAGTCCTAGAGGTCAGTTGACGTGGCATGGAGTACTGAGGTGGAGGAAGATTGTTGGGCAAGATGACGAGCCGTGAGATTTGGAAGGAAGAAGCAATAGTAATATACTCGAAGATATTGAGAGTATATCTCGATAGGAGAATAAGGAAGTAATATTCTTGTGGATCAAGGATATTTCCTTATTGATAGGATGCACAAAGATTTAGGTTAGAAATCGAGTGTGCAAATATAAAACGATGAGGGCTAGCAACAAAAAGAGCTAGCACTCGTGGGGATAAAAGTTGTGAGATTTGTAACCTTCAAGCAATCATAAAAAGGCTTAGAAGGAGAGTGTGTTAGTTTCTCTTAAATCTACACAGGGTGTTGTGTTAGATAGATAGGAGAGTGAGCTTAGTTTCAAGTCTTGTAAGAAACAGGAGTTTTTGTATAAGATTGAATAAGAAGTGTTTGCTTGGCGCGGTTCCAAGTGGGTTTATTGCTTGTGTGTTTCTCTATACCTTTACATTTGGTATCAGAGCAGACACCTGATTAAAGTTCTGATATCCTTTTATAACAGGTGAGATCTTGCGACATGGGTATGGAGAAATCACTGGGTTTCGTTGTGTCACCAAAACTACTGAAAGTTGACTCTGAGAATTTTGGGCGATGGAAAGTCATGGTGAAGCAGACCATTTTGAGCATTGATGTGGAAGCCTGAAGTGCTGTGGAGGAGGGCTGGTCATCTCCTATGGTCAAGGATGAGAAAGGTGATTTTGTTCCCAAGCAGAAGACCAGATGGACAGCTGAGGAAAAAGCAAAATCAAAGTATAATTCCCAAGCATTATTGGTTATCTTTAATGCTCTGCCAATGGAGATCTTCATTCGAGTACAAGGGTGTGTGGCTGCCAAGGAAGCATGGAACTGTCTGGTAATCTTGTTTGAAGGCACAAGCAGTGCTAGGTGCACCAGATTGGATAATCTTGCATCTGAATTTAAGAGACTTCACATGACTGAAAATGAATCTGTTGCTAACTACAGCAGTAGATTGAATGAAATCGCACAAAAAGGCTATAGTTTTGGAAAAACGATACAGCGATGAGTCAATGGTGAAAAAGTTTCTCGGGAGTTTGTCTGATAAGCTTCAACCGCACATGTCTGCTGTAGTCAAGTCTCTAAACTTAGAAGAGGTTAAGTTTAATCAGTTAGTAGAGATTATGCAGTCCGTTGTCATACCTCAGGGAAGAAAAGAAGATAGCAGGGGTGAGTCTTTGAATAACTCTGTAGTGCTACCGAGTGGCGCTGAAAATATCAAGGAAAACGAGGTCTGGTTAGAAGAAGAAGATGTAATCAGGAAAGATGATCTCGACTATCGAATGGCATATACAGCCAAAAGAGGAGAGGGTGATCAGACCAAGTGGTACTTTGATAGTGGAAGCTCTAGGCATATGACATGTGCTCTTAACACTCTGTCAAATGTAGAGGCTGTTGATGAAGGAAGAGTTACCTTTGGTGATGGATGAAAAGGAATAATCCGAGGCAAGAGTACAACTGGTGGTGACTCTCAACCACACCTAAAGGATGTTGTCTTGGTTGATGGTTTGAAGGCAAACCTGATAAGCATCAGTCCGCTGTGTGGTGAAGGTCTGGATGTTACTTTTCCTAAGAAGGGGTGCAAGGTAGTTGATCAGCAAAGATCTGTTCAGTTCAGAGGAAGGAGAGCTAGTAACAACTGTTACATGTGGGACTCAGCAATGCAGTGCGTCAACACAACCACTGCATTGGACACTGATCTGTGGCATCAGAAACTTGGTTGCTTGAATATATGCACAACGATGAGGCTTGCTAATCAAGAAGCTGCATATGGAATTCCTGAGCTGAAGGATGACCCTCACTTCATATGTGGTCCTTGCAACAAGAGTGAAAAGCATTCTTTCCTAACTATTCGTGGTAATCATGAAGGAGAATTACAGAATGACAGGTCTGATCAGCTCTATGGTCATCAAGGTCTTATTCGTCAATACTCTGTCCCAAGAACATCAGAGCATAATGAAGTTGATGGCACGAGCTATGTTACATGAGAATATGGTTCCTCATTGGTTTTGTGGTGAAGCTGTTCATACAGCCTGCTACATCATCAACCGAGTGTATTTTAAATCAGGAACCAACAAGACTTCCTATGAGTTGTGGAAAGGAAAATATCCTACAGTGAGCTACTCTCATGTGTTTGGATGTCTCTACTATTCTCTGGATGACAAGGGCCTGGTAACAAATGATGAGAAGCAAGAGCAAGAACCTCCAAGCCATGGTGACTCGATCAGCCCCATGTCTTCATCGGATGTTCTTTCTTCGTCTTCTCAGATTCAATGGAATCACTCCTCTAATGTTGTTATTGGTGCGATTCAGGGGGGTAGAGTTACTAGAGGAAAGAAAATTACTTTTGCTCACCTGACTGGAAAGAATCAGAAGGCTGCTGTTTCTGACACTGTTTCTCAGGACTCTGATTTTTTTCAACAGGCCTATTCTGTTTCAACTATTGAGCCGAAGAATCACAAGGAGTCACCTTCTGAACAATTATGGGTTGCTGCAATGCAAGATTAGTTGGGACAATGTGAGCGGAATAATGTGTGAAATCTCACTAATCGCCTTGTTAATGTCAATGTAGTGGCAATGAATTGGAGTGTCAAGAACAAGAGTGGTGCCAGTGGATGCATTGTGAGAAACAAAGAAGAGGTCCTTGTTGAGCAACCAAAAGGCCTTGAGAACTCACAACATCCTGAGCATGTGTATCGGCTGAAGAAAGCTCTGTATTGTCTCAAGCAGTACCTAGAGCGTGACATGAGAGGTTGACTATGTTCCTTCTGGATCAAGGATACATTCGCGGGAGTGTAGACAAAACATTGTTTGTTCAGAGCTATGTCGATGATACCATCTTCTGGTTCACTTGTCAACCTTTGGTGAAACAGTTTGTGAAGAGTATGTCATAGGAGTTTGAGATGAGTATAGTGGGAAAGCTAAAATACTTTCTGGAATTGAAAGTTGAACAATCAGCTGATGGGATTTTCATATCTCAAAGCACCTGTGCCAAAGAGTGGGCACAGCGGTTTGGATCGGGTATGAGGAGTACAAGTGGATGATGTTTCTTCATGAGCAACAACCAGATATCTTGGTATAGCAAGAAGCAAAACAGTGTCTCCCTTTCAACCGCTGAGGCTGAATACATTGCCTTAGTCAGCTGTTGCACACAACCCTTGTGGATGCGGCACACATCTTCTGACTATGGTATGGATTCTGATACTCTGTTAATTCATTGTGGTAATTTGAGTGCAATAAACATCTCTAAGAATCATGTTTAGCTTTCTAGAACTAAACACATTGATATTAGACACCACTTTGTCTGTGAACTAGTTAAGGCGAAACTGATCGAGATTGACCATATGAGCACGGTTTTTCAGTTGGCTGATTTGTTTACTAAGCCATTGGTGCCTGTGAACTCTAGTCTCTTTCTCTGAGTTGTGTTGATCTGAGACAGGAACATGCGCTAGGACAGATCATGCAAATCCTGGAATATATAGAAGATCAACACTCTAAAAATGGCTGTGGGAAATTGCTGCCTGTCATGCCGGTCTGTCCGTTCTGTTAAATGTTGTCATGATTTAAAGAGGTCATAGAGCTGTGAAGAGACATGCACATATTCTCAGGATCAATGTCCTGTTGAATGATAAGTCTAGAATCAGTGATTGACAAAATCAAGTGATGTCACTGAAGTTCAAGGCCGTGAAACAGCTATCAAAAGGCTGAGTGGAAAAAAAAAAATGTGTGCTCTTCAAAGAGATGATCTCCAGCTGCCTTAATATGTTGGGATGGATTGTAGACTTAAGGCATGACAGTGTGAAAGACTACCCACGTGCAACAGTTCGCTGATCTTCGACAATTCAAGAGAATGTGATAGTTCCTAGCAAAGGTTCTGAACAAGTGGTTGACATGACACATGTATGATTAGTGTCCTGGTTTTTGTTCTTAATAATTAAAAAAAATAAAAGGCTTTGCTCATGTGTGTTTAATTCTCGATCTGGGTCCCTTAGAGTTTATCATTAGTGGCTGTGTGTTATCAGAGTTTGGTTCATGAATCTGATAAGTTGGCTCTTTAAAAAAAAAGGAAGGGAATAATGAGAGTTATTAGTGCATTGTCATTAATTGTGACTAAATGTCGAAAAAGGAAATAGATTCAGTGTATAATGATGGTTTAATTGAGTGTTTTCAGGATTGCTTTTTAATTCTGGGCCGAGTCCTTGCAGCCCATTGAGACACATGAAGGTGTATAAAAGGAGCAGCTAGGGTTTTTGGCGTTTTCCTCATGACCTCTGCGATTTCAATCTTGTGCCGCTTAAGTTTCTAATTCATCTCTTGTCTTTTTCGTTCTTCAACCCTCTAATCACCATGAAATATGTCTTTAGTGGCTTCCACTATGATTCCAGCTCGGAAGAGGAGCTTCACACACCACCGTCATCATTGCCTCCATCAACTTCCCATGTTCCGATCGACCCTACTACGACAATGGTTGTCTATGAGCCTCGCGACGAGTCCACTACTGCAATTCCTGTTCCAAAGAATCTCACATCCACACCCTCGTTTACCGATGAGGACGACGAAACCTGTGACTCTTCATCTTCTCCGCCAAGAGAGGTGCCATTTCAATTTCCGGTTGTTGATCTCACTGGTGATGTTCCCAAGACTGTTATGTCGAGTCAGGGAATCTCGTCTCGTCTGCGCAAGAGACAGGCGACTGCTGATGCCGACAGCCGTGATTCCAAGCGTTCGTTTCTCGCCAAGGATAAGGGCGTCTCAACTTCTCGCAGCGGCCCTTCGAAGGAGTTTGATGTGAAACGGTTCACATCCGCTGAAGCAGCCCGACGGTACGGCTTCTTTGCTTTATGAACCCTTGCCCCCGAAATTAGCTATTCTCTGGGTGCGGATGATAAGGCCAGAGAGCTGATTGATCAAGCCGGTCTCTTGCAAACCATCTCTCAAGTCTGGTCTTTTGATTCGGATGTGGTGTATGAGTTTTGGGCAAATCTCCCTGCAGTGAAGATTGAAGGGGATTCGGTTGATGTTCTTGTTCGTGACTGGGTGTATGAATTCTCACCTGGTCGAATCAATGCTTTGTTCGGTCTATAATCCGTTGATGTGCGCAAACAGCGACTGCAGACTGCTGCTATCCTGGAGGAGGATATGGCATTGTTTCTCTCTGGTGGTAAAGTGAAGTCCTGCAAACAGCTAGTGGCTACAACAATCAAGAACCTAGTCATCAAAGAGCTGCATAAGATCTGCTGCAGCAACTAGTCTCCAACGGTGAACACCAGATATATCTCAACGAACAAAGCCATGGTGATCTACATGATTATGCATCACATTCCGTTCGACTTTGGGAGAATGATCTACGATCAGGTCATACAGTTGGGTCTACAAGCTCAATCTGGTTTCCGGTTGCCGTTTCCCAGCCTCATTTATCAGCTCTTAGAAGCTCAGCGACCTGTTCCGAGTCTTCAGCCACAGGCCACGAAGACGACCAAGGGAAAGAAGACTGCATCAGTACCTGCTGAGTCTGTTCCTCGAAGTGGTTTGTCTGCAGAGCGCAAAGCCATCCGGTCGGCTATCAAGATTCTGCAAGACGCCTTGGACGCTGGTAAGTAGTACTCTCTCTGATTCTACTTTGTTTCTAGCATATTCTATTGATGTTTTTGACTAATCTGTGCCAAACAAGCAGGGGGAGATGAGTCTGATTCTGAAGCTTGAGGGGGAGTTTGGACTATGGGGGAGCAATTGTTTATTTTTGTTTTTTGTTCCCTATTGAAACTTAAGACTTGTTGGTTTTTGATTTTAAGAATCGGTTTGGGTTGTTTGACGATCCAATTTATTTTAACAAGTTCTTGTCGGGTTAATCGTTTGTGTTCTTGAGAGCTGAAATATCTTGGTTTGTATGTGTGTGTTTTTGTCTTGGTTGTTGTTGTCTGTGTATTCTCAGGTTTGATTGTAAGTGCTTGTGTGGCAAGATTCAATCAAAAAGGGAGAGATTGTAAGTGCATCAGAGCTCTGTCTGTGACACGATGATGTGGAGAGTCCCAGAGGTATGATTAGCTGACGTGGCATGGAGTGCTGACGTGGAGACAGATTTTTGGGCAAGATGACGAGGCATGGGATTTGGAAGGGAGAAGCAATCGTGATATACTCGAAGATATTGAGAGTATATCTCGATAGGAGAATAAAGAAGTTATATTCTTGGGGATCAAGGATATTTCCTTATTGATAGGATGCACAAAGATTTAGGTTAGAAATCGAGTGTGCAAGTATAAAAGGATGAAGGCTAGCCACAAAAAAAACTAGCACTTGTGGGGATAAAGTCGTGAGAGTTGTAACCTTCAAGCAATCATAAAAAGGCTTAGAAGGAAAGTGTGTTAGTTTCTCTTTAATCTACACAGGGTATTATGTTAGATAGATATGAGAGTGAACTTAGTTTCGTCTTTTGTAAAAAATATAAGTTTTTGTATAAGATTGAATAAAAAGCGTTTGCTTGACGCGGTTCCAAATGAGTTTATTACTTGTATGTTTTTCTATACTTTTACAATCTGTATATGGTAAATTAAGCATGAAACCAAAAACAAAATTGGGACAGCTAGCGACTATAATTTCGGTGGAGAACGAAGCATTAACTTCAAAATCCCAGCGAGAATTCCTAGGATTCTAGTGAAATACAGAAGCTTCTAGTCAATCAAATTCCTCAGAAGTTCGAATTCCAAACTTTTCTTACTAATTTTAATAATATGGAGGGTAGCCCTGGGCATAAAACCCGAACCCGATTACCCAACCCGGAACCCGACCCGAAAAACTGGGTTCGGGGTGGGTTCGGGTATAGCTATAAAACCCTATTGGGTTCTATTTTCCAGAACCCGTGGGTTCGAGTTAGGGTTGGATAATACCCGATACCCATTCGGGTACCCACAGACCCGAGCAACATAATACTCGACTCTCGACATATGAAGCATTTAGGGTTATTACTAGGGTTACCTTTTGTTTTGTAATTTTTTGTCGATTGAGTTTCCTAAAATCTCTCGAGTTTGATTCGATATATATTCAATTATTCATCATCTATTCTAAATTCCAGAGACAAACCTGGAAATCCTACCTGCTTCTAACTCTGCGGAGACCTTATCGTCACCGTCGAAGGAGATAAACTCACCACCGTCGAAGGAGATAAACTCACCACCGTCAGCCTTGTCGCGAAATCACTCAGAGGTATGACTTCTGATTTTTTAGGGTTCTTCTTCTTTCTCTCAATTCTGTTATTCTTTTGAATCAAATGACAAACAAAATTAGATTTTTGAATTGATTTGTGTTAAAATCGATTGCTAAATTTGATTGCTAATTGGTAATTGCTTTTTGTTAAACGATTTCTGCTAATTAGATTGTTAAATTGATTTTTATCTCTAGATTGTTACTAGAATTGATTCTCATCTTCTTGTTTTGTTTTAGATTTGTTACTAATTTTGTCATCTTCTTGTGTTGTTGTTAGTTGTTACTGGTTTTGAAATTTTCTTAATCTATCATTCTATTGATTTACGATCCTAAAGAGTAAAGATTAATTGGTTTGTTTGTGTTTTTAAAATGCAGATGGCGTCTTCTTCTGAGCCAAATCCTCCCGATGATAATGTTGAACTTGAACTAAGTGGATCCGACTCTAAATCCGATGATGATGTTCAAACTCCTGGTTCTGAAAATAAGAAGAAGAGGAAAGAGAGAGTTAGTGACGATGGAGGAGGTAATAGTTCTGGTAAGAAGATGAAGACAAGATCATGGGTTTGGGATCACTTCACCAAGAAGGGACCAAAACAGGACAAATGCGAATGCCATTACTGTGGGAGAAACTTGGCCTGTGAGACTAGAAATGGGACTTCTACAATGAAGAAGCATCTTGAATTGTTCTGCAAACAATACAAGGTATGGAAAGATGCTAACGGTAATGATCCAACTCAAACTGTTTTTACTTCTGATGGTGCTGGTGGTAGTCTTAGGGCAGTTAAAGTTTCAGAAGCAATATTTAGAGAGGCTACCAATGAGTTGATAGTACTTGCAGAGCTACCCTTATCATTCGTAGAGTGCTTGGGTTGGAGACATTTCTGCTCCAAGGCTCAAATGTATAAACCTCATTCTCGGAGGACAGCATCGAGAGATATTATGGAGATTTATGTCAATAAGAAAGCAGCTATGAAGAAGATTCTTGGGCAGAACCGACAGAGGTTGTCATTGACTACGGACATATGGGTTTCAACAACTACTGGAGCGAGTTATATGGTAATAACTGCTCATTTTGTGGATGATATGTGGAAGTTAAGGAAGATGGTCATAGGATTCAAGAGTGTTGATGATCATAAGGGTGAAACAATCTGTAATGTTCTCCTTCAGTGTCTAGCCGAGTGGGATATACAGAGAGTGTTCTGCATCACAGTAGATAATGCTACAGCAAATAGTTCTGCTATGACTAAATTTAAGAAAGCTATGAAGAACATTGGAGATGATGCATTGATATTGAAAGGTAAGTATATGCATTTGAGGTGTGCTACGCACATATTGAATTTGGTTGTGAGAGAAGGTTTACAAGAGGTCGACAGTAGTGTGGCTGGAATTCGAAATGGTATTCAGTATGTGAGAGCTACAGCAAACAGACTCAAATCATTTGAGTTGCGACTTGAGGCAGTGAAGATTAAAAGGGGAAATGTACCTTTGGATGTGAAAACAAGATGGAACTCGACTTACCTCATGTTAGATCAAGCTTTGAAGTTTAGATTGGCATTTGAGAGGATGGAGGCTGAAGATAAAGTGTATAACGATTACTTTCTAGAAAAGGTGGATGGAACGAAAAGGATTGGACCACCAATGCCATCTGACTTTGATGAAGTTGAGAGGTTGGTTTCTACTCTTGTCATATTTTATAAGTCCACATTGGTTCTTTCTGCTTCAAATACGGTTGCCTCTCATAAACTCTACAATGAGATAGTTTCTGTTACTAAGAACCTGAGTGAGTTAACTACAAGTACAGATCCTAAAGACCCTTTGAAAAAGAAAGCTTTGTCTATGTTAACAAAGTTGGGAAAATATTGGGATCCATTTGGAGATCAAGTTGAAATGAATAGGCTGGTGATAGTAGCAAGTGTTTTTGATCCTAGAAAGAAAACGAAATTTGCTGAGCTCTGTTTCGATGCTTTGTATGGGAAAGGCAGTATGGAGTCTGTGCATCTTTTAGATGATTTGAATAGTATCTTGAAGGACTTGTATGATGAGTACAGTAGAAACAGTTTACTAAACAAGACTGGTTCATCTTCTCAATCACATGGATCATCTTCCCAGTCGCAGACCCGAGAGCAAGTTGCACCGGATTTTTGTCAGAAAGCAGGTATTGTTGACATGGAAAACGTATTTGATGAGATGGTGATGGAAAAGGTAATGTACAGCTCCTCTAATGAGTTGGAAATTTACTTGAAAGATAATGTGGAGAAACCAAGTATTCTTAAAGGTACAGAATACGATTTGTTATCTTGGTGGAAGGTCAACAGCGGGAAGTATCTGATTTTGTCTCTAATTGCTAAGGACATACTTGCAATGCAAGTGTCTTCAGTAGCCTATCAATCTGCGTTTAGCACTAGTGGTAGAATTTTAGAACCGTATAGGAGCTGTTTAACACACAAAATGATAGAAGTGTTGATCTGCACCGAGCAATGGCTAAAAGCTGAAATTCATATCAATGAAAAAGGAGTCTCCACAGTAGAACATTTGCTTTCGGAAGTTGAGCATGATGATAAACTTTTGAGAGGTAAGTTTTCTTTTTNACTTTAACTCTTTCTACAATTTTGAATATGATTCTGATTGTTCTTACGGTTTACATTTGTTTTTTATAGAGTATAAACCTGAATTCACGCATTTGGACAGCTAATCTTGAGAATGAGTCACCCAGATGATCTTTATAGTTTGAACTTTGAATGGTTAGTTTAAGTATATACTATATAGTCTCTACTCTCTACTCTTTGTATTTGTCATTATTCTCAATTTCTCAATTTTGTTATTGATATTTGTTTCATTTTGTTTTAGGAAATTTCAAATCAAAGACATCAATCACCAAGTTTCAACTTTCTATCTTCTATTTCTAATTTTCTATGTTGCACTTTCACATCTAAACTCTTCTTTGCTTTCACTCTTTCAGCAACTTGAATTTGTTATCACTTATCACTTTTCTATCTCTTTTAGTTTTTGGATGTTAAATTTGGAGTTATATTCTATGTTTTCATTAGTTATGTGTAATAGTTATGTGATTTTAGATGGTAACCTGCAGATTTAGGATGGTAAACTGCAGATTTTTTCATGTATTTCAAGTGTAGTTCGGGTTTCGGTTCGGGTTTTCGTTAGTGCTGGGCACGGAACGGGTACCCTTGAATTTTCTCTGACCCTTTACTCGTCCCGACCCTAACGGGTAACAGAAAAAATTTACTCATACTCGACCCTTAAATAACGGGTACCCGGTAAAAAATAGTTGACCCTTTACTCGTCCCGACCTTTTATTATTACCCGGAAAACGAATACCCGATAAAAAATGTTAATAATCGCAATAATAATTTTATCTTTTGAAATCCAAAAAATGAAAAATTCATAAATTTATGCAATATATAGTTCCAAAATTTATAAAATTACGAATTTTGAAAATAAAAATAATATATTAATTCAGTTAGGCTAAGTTGAACTTAGGTTTTAACTCTAACTCTATAAATTAATAATAAATAATAATAATAATAATACAAAATATTAACGGGTATTTACGGGTCGGGTAGCAAAACGGGTAAAGGGCCGAGTAACGGGACGGGTATTGAAAACTAAACTAATACCCTATACTCGTCCCTTACTCACGGGTAATATAAATATAATACCCTTTACTCGACCCTAAAGCTGCGGGTACCCTTTTTTTGGGGATGGGTACGAGCCGAGTAACGGGTCGAGTACGGGTAACGTGTATTAGTGCCCAGGCCTAGTTTTCGTTGAGTTCGGGTACACTTTACCCGAAACCGAATAGAACCAGTTTTTTCGGGTTTTTTCCGGGTTCTGAAAATTGTAACCCAAACCGACCCGAACCCGGTACTACCCGAACCGAACCCAACCCAAACATAGTAAAATACCCGAATGGGTTCTATTTTCCATTATCCATTAACCCGAACCCGAACGGGTAATATCCGAACCCGAACGGGTAACCCGAATGCCCATGGCTAATGGAGGGGATTCAAACACTTACTAATTAAGAAAGAAAACTCGAGAAAATGTTGTTGACGGACTCAACGGTTTATATTGGGCCTCAACGGTGACCAAACAAACCCATTTAAAAGCAATTTTCACTTTTATCACACACTCTCTTCTTCTTCTCTTCCAGATTCTTCTTCTAAGCATTGGGGTCACTCACTCTGTTAGGGTTTCGTGGCTTGCTAATACTTTCGCAAACCAAATTGAATAGTTTCTGAAGCTGAATCTCTCTCTCGTCACCATGATCATATCTAAGCTTCTGGATTCGTGTACTCGGCTGGATTTTGTACCAGATAGCTGTCTCTCTGTTCACAAAAAATGGAACAAAAATGGTATTCTTCTCGCTTTCTTTATTTCCCTTCCCACTGTAATCCTCGAACCCCTTTAATTCTTTTAGTTTTTTTTTGTTTTTTTTTTTTTTTGCTTTTTACAGCAAAATCGGTTGTGAAGGTTTGAGAAATCGAGGTGAGTGAACAAGGACAGGATCAGTGAGTTGCCTGAAGCTTTGGTTGTGCACATATTGTCTTCACTTCCAACAGAAACTGCCATAACCACGAGTGTTTTGTCTAAAAGTTGGAAATCTCTTTGGAAGTTGTTGCCAAATCTCAAGTTTGATTTTAATAATCATCACCATACATTTTCAGCGGATGTTTTCAGATCTTTGATTTCACATAAAGCTCCTGTTTTAGATAGTCTGCATTTGAGAATTAAAGATAAGGGTGATGCTTCGGATGTTGGGATATTGATTGGTCTTGCTTTTGCACGCCATCTGCGCAAATTGGTATTAAGTTTTGCATTTCAGGAGGAAGGCTCAGTAAGAAGATTTCAGAGTGTTTTGTGTACATGTAATGATACACTCGAGATATTGCAACTTGAGGGTTCAATTATTCTAATACTTTCCTTCTCGTGTTTGTTTAAAAGTCCTGAGAAAGCTACACCTTTACTATGCATACTTCAAAAACCAATCATTTGTTTCCAACCTTTTATGTGGCTGCCCTTGTCTTGAAGATTTGGTCGTAAATGGAAGAAGCAATACGGAGCTGGATTTCACTATTGCCGTGCCATCATTACAGAGACTAACCATTGAAGATGATTACTATGGAGATAGAGAGGGTGGCTATGTGATAAATGCTCCTTCTTTGAAATACTTGAACCTTAACGGGATCCATAGGCTTGAGTTTTGTCTGATTGCGAATGCTTCTGAGCTGGTGGAGGCAAAAATCACTGACGTTTGTGATATAACCAATGAGAACATCCTGGAATCTCTAACTGCAGCCAA
Organism: Camelina sativa; assembly: GCF_000633955.1. NCBI lineage: Eukaryota > Viridiplantae > Streptophyta > Magnoliopsida > Brassicales > Brassicaceae > Camelina > Camelina sativa. The sequence continues at coordinate 19,376,333 of NC_025693.1, forward strand.
ACGTCTTTCCTTAGACTTATCACCCTTACAGGTAATATTTACATTTAAGATTTTATCAGGGGGTTTTTCTCTACAACTTGGCTTACATTGTTTTGTGTACTACTAATGTTGCGTGATGCGCAGATTAAGTATCCTACTGGTAAAAGCTTCTATCAGCTTCTATCTTTGGAGCTCCATACAAACGAAGAAGAGTGGTAGAATCTTCTTTCGCTCATGCTTGATAGTTCTCCTAAATTACAAATCCTCAAGCTCATCGACGTAAGTCATTACATTATTCAACTACCTTTTTTGTCTTTTCCCAGTGCTCTTTCAGGTATTTTACTGATCTTAAATATTACATTCATCTCAGTCAACGCGATTTGATAAAGATTATCTGGTGGACCGGAAATGGAATCAGCCAGAGTGTGTACCTGAATGTTTGTTGTTCCATCTTGAGACATTTTTGTGGACAAGATACGAATGGCAACGAGACAGTGAGCATGAAGTTGCCACATACATCCTTAAGAACGCAAGACGATTGAAGAAAGCAACTCTCTCCACAAAACCCATCGAATCTAAAGAGCTCGAGAAGTTGGAAAAAAGACGTGAGATGCTCAACGAGTTGGTCAATGTGGTTAGGGCTTCAAATTCATGTCACCTCGTGTGTGAAGCTGATACGTACTCTTGTAATTGGTAGGATAAATGCTATGGAAAAGTGCAAAACTGCAAATCAGTCTACTTCACATATCCTAGGGTAATCGGCTTAACTGTTATGAGTTGGGGTTCGTAATAAGAATCTAGCACCCACATTTATTTATTTAATTAGGTATATAGCAATGGTCAAACCAAAAGATGCATTAGAGTTTCCAACTTACCTTTTGCATTTTCAAAGGAACAAATGAATATGGCCCATGTCTCTGTTTGTGTGTTAGCAACTTAGCATTTAAAATATTTCACCAAACTCAAGTTCGATTGTATCTATCACCAATACGAGTATACGACCATAGATTTTCAGAGAATCTTTGCAGATCTTTGATTCTGCATTTGGAAGTCGGACAGAAATGCGATGCTTTTGAGTTGGGATTATGGATTGGAATTGCATTTTCTCGCCATGTGCGTAAATTGGTATTGGATTTTCAGTTTAATGAGGAAGTATTTGTACACTTTTCTAGTGATTTAGGTAGATGTCATAACTCACTCGAGATCTTGAAACTCAAGTATAATATTCTTATAGATCTTCGACTTCCTGTTTGTTTTGGTCCCTCAGAGAGCTGCACCTTTACCTTGTAGACTTTGAAGACGAAGAATCTGTTTCCAACCTTTTCTCTGGCTGCCCTTGTCTCGAAGATTTGGTCGTGTATAGAAATTGTAATGCCGATGTAGCAAATTTCATAATTGAGGTGCCATCATTACAGAGACTTACCATAGAAGTTGTATGCTCAGGAATGGGGGATGGAGGCTATGTTATAAATGCCACTGCTTTAAAATACTTGGACATCAACGGGTTTCATGATCTTGAGTTTTGTTTGATTGAGAAAGCACCAGAGCTAGTGGAGGCAAAATTCTGTCACGTTTCCAAAATAGTTGATGAGAACATCCTAGAAACTCTAACTCCAGCCAAACGTCTTTCAGACTTATCACCCTTACATGTAATTTTTAGATTTTAACATTTTCGTGGGGTTTTTTTTTATTTTTGGGTCTAAAGAAGAAGGATAAACTGATTTGATGTTGTTTGAGTTAATTTTTGATGTTTACAAGAAAAATTATCAACGACAAACACATTTTTTATTAGCTATACATGTGTTTATATTATTTTCTCTGCAAGTAATTTGTAATTTTGTAGTATTAAAGATTTTGGTTCAAGAAGTTTCAATAAATGGATCTAAAACCGAGTAAGTATACAGGTGAAAGTATCAATAATTGAGTCATGTGGTAACTATACTGATCCTTGAAATTTTATGAGGAAATAGGCAATGATTTTGATTTTAGAGTTTGATGGGTTAACAAGTTATTTGGTAGTATAAAACAAAAGTTTTAAATGATTATTTAGTGGGAAAATGTGAGAAAGCTGACGAGGAAGAGTATAACGAAGAATGGGATGATAAAAGTAATAATAAAAATTATAATGAAAAATTTGACAATGAAAATGTCGAGAAAGAATATGAAAAATAAGAAAACAGTGGAAGAAAACATAGATGGTGGCGGTCAATTAAAAATGAGAAAAAAAAGATTAATTCATAATTCTAAAAATGTTTCGTTTGTCTGGTGGTCAAAGAAATTTTTTAGTATATGCAAGGTCACCAGTTCGAATGTCTGATCCGTCTCGCCTCTGGACGTCCAGTTAAATCTAATATTCTTTTGATCAGATTTGATCTTATTAGAACAACTGATTTTTCTATTTTTTAAAAATTTTGTGTATCTAAAATAAAAGTTTAACCTTAATAGTAATTTAAAATTTTCTAGAAGATAATATTTCATAACTGTCATCAATTATATATCATTTTCACCAAAATATATCAAATAAACCCACAAAAATACATTGAAAATATTTGATCCAAGGAATTTTTTTTTTTTTAAATTATACAATTTCTAGAGATAAACTTAAATTTCTACAAATTACTATGGCTGTAATTTGCCCTATATTTTTAACTATAAATATAGAGCTTAGGTTACAACATTGGATATTGAATGCATTAGGTTAATTAATTAGGTAGTGTTGATATTGTGGTTTTTTATATTTTTTTTGGTTCTTTTATAATTGAATTTTTTATTATACGTTATGATTATTTTTTTCTCTCGAGGTTGTATTTTTTGTGTTTCTTTTTAGGAAAAGAAAAATTATATGAGCTCTTATTATTTTACTATGAATCAATATAAATACGTTTTTTATTTTTTGTATATTTACATTTATGTTTTAATTTTGATGTTGTGAATAAGACTGCAACTACGTGTCGATGGATATAATTTGAAAATTGAGATTGTAGGAACGAGCAGATAAAGGAACCAAACTGGAAAATCGATAAGGTATTAAGAATTCTGTTTTTTTTTTTGGTGTGTTTATCTTTATTTTAATATGATAACCTAATGTAAATAATACTTTAGAGATAAATGTAATTCCTAAATATATTTTCGGTTCTCTATCTCCTAGGGTTTTGTAACTAGGTCATCCTTTTACTAATGAAACACAACTACACAAGTGAATCTCATCACCATTATCATATCTAAGCATTAGCCGGATTCGTGTATTAGGGACCATTTGCATAAGAGTTTGGAGCGTTCGTAATCTGAAACAATTGTTTTCTCTCTTTAACGAAATAATGGAACAACTACAACGGTATGTCTCTCTGTTTCGTTTATGTTTTTTTGTTTCTCGGAATAATCCGTTTCTTTGAGGTTTTTTAATTTTGTAACTTTCCAACTTTAATTTCTATGAACTTTATCTTTAGTTTATCTTTTTGTTTTTCTTATACAGCAAAACTGGTGGTGAAGGTTTGAGTAATCGAGATGTTGTAAATGAGGACAGGATCAGTGAGTTGCCTGAAGCTTTGCTTGTGGATATATTGTCTTCACTTCCAACAAAAACTGCCATAGCCACTAGTGTTTTGTCTAAAAGTTGGAAATCTGTTTGGAAGTTGTTGCCAAATCTCAAGTTTGTTTCTGACTATCACAATACATTTTCAGAGGATGTTTCCAGAACTCTGATTCTACATAAAGCTCCGGTTCTAGAGAGTTTGCATTTAATGGTTGGATATGAATGTGATGCTTTGCAGATGGGATTATTGGTAGGAACTGCATTTGCACGCCATGTGCGTAAATTGGTACTGGACTTGTCCTTTCCATGGAGAGGCTCATTAAAATTCCCGGGTGCTTTGTGTAGATGTAACAATACACTCGAGATATTGGAACTCACGGGTTCAATTCTTTTAGACCTTTCTTCTCCGGTTTGTTTCAAGTCCCTGAGAAAGATGTACCTTTCCCATGTAAGCTTCAAAGACAAAGAATCTATTTCCAACCTTTTCTGTGGATGCCCTTGTCTTGAAGATTTGGCCGTGTGTAGATTTAGCAAAGCCGATGTGGGGGTTTTCACTATTGCCGTGCCATCATTACAGAGACTAATCTTAGTAGATAAATACTATCCAAAAGCTGCTAAGGGCTATGTGATAAATGCTCCTTCTTTGAACTACTTGTTCATCAATAAGTTCGATGGGCTTGGACTTTGTCTGATTCAGAAAGCGCCAGAGCTGGTGGAGGCAAAAATCTATAGCGTGTATCGTATAAAGAATGAGAACATATTGGAAACTCTAACTCCAGCCAAACGTCTTTCTTTAGACTTATCACCCTTACATGTAATTTTTTTTAGATTTTAGATTCTTTTCTCGTGGTTTCATCTACAGTTTGGCTAACATTGTTTTGTGTACTATTATGTTGCTTGATGCACAGATTAAGCATCCTACTGGTAAAATCTTCTATCAGCTTCTATCTTTGGAGCTGCATACAAAAGAAGACGAGTGGTGGAATCTTCTTTCACTCATGCTCGATAGTTCGCCTAAATTGCAAATCCTCAAACTCATTGACGTAAGCCATTTCACTCTTTAGGATAGTTCTAAATTGCAAATTCTAAATTGCTCTACTTTCATGTATTTTGATGATCTCTAAATATATTACATTGATTGCTTTGGCCGCAGCCATATCACTTCCATAACAAATATAGTCTGATCGGCTTGAAATGGAATCGACCAAAGTGTGTACCAGAATGTTTGTTGTTCCATCTTGAGACATTCGTGTGGACAAATTACGATTGGCAACGAGAAGATGAGAGAGAAGTGGCTACATACATCCTTAAGAACGCAAGACGGTTGAAGAAAGCTACTCTCTCCACAAAACCAATCAAATCTAAAGAGCTCGAGAAGTTGGAAAAGAGAGGTGAGATGCTCAACCAGTTGGCTACTGAGGCCAGGGCTTCAGATTCATGTCACCTCGTTATCGAAGCTGAAACTTTCTAATGAGGATATTTTCCTCGACAATTAGGATTTCTATTTTGTTGATTTAGGAAACTGCTCAAGAAATGTATGTGTTATGGAAAAAGCCAATTCCAATATGTTAGGGTTGCCACTATATAACACTTTTCTTCTCTTTATAAAACATCCCAAACTTAATTTGTTCTGCATAAAACAACATATACTTTTTAAAATATCTAAAACAGAACCTATGTAATTGAGACAGAGAATTGCGATCACTAAACCTGATTAAACCATTTAATCGCGATTACTCATTTGCGTTTGTCTCAAAACACGACCTATATGACTCAATGATATACGACGTAGTTTAGTGAGAAAAGAGAGACGACATCGTTTGGCTGTACGTTGATGAATCTGCAACAAACCACAACAAACAAAAAAACTGCAACACAATTCCTAAAACCAAAAAAATGAAACAAGTGGGTGAATCTTCACCACTCCAAACCTGTCAAAATATTACGTCACAACTCTAGTTGTTCTTTATTTGTTTTTTACTTCACTACTCCATTGTATAATTGAATTCTAACGTACTTCATACTAGAATCGTATCAAATTATCAATATACACCAAATTAGCTTGTGATTCAGTTATTAATAATCCCAATCTCAAAAGACCAAAAGTATAATTAACAAAAAGCGAGATACAAAAACATGATTGAACATCACGTGTTCACATTACAAAAGGGATATAAAAAAAACCTGCAACTATTTTTAAAAACCTGCAACTACTTCCAAAAACCTGCAACTAATTCCAAAAACATGAAACACCAATACAACTCCTAGATATGGCTTTCTTGTGTGAGTGTGTGTGGTCCTTGTGAAAAAGTGAGTGTCTCTGCACCTAGAAATGTAGATGGACCAGCTCCATCAATAATTGTACTCTTCTTACTACTCTTACTCTGCTTTTCTTTTTTTTCCTTCTTTTCCTTTGGAAATGTAGGACATCCAGCTGAATTGTGACCTGCTACACTACACTTACGACAATGCATGATTCTCCCTTGCCTTCCGAGTTTGTCTGGCTCATTTTTGTCCTTTCCCATAATTTTTTTTGGCTTCTTCTTCTTTGGTTCCTTCTTCTTTTTCTTTGGTGATTCATTTTTCCCTTTGATCTGATCATAGTTCTTCTTCTGACCCTTCTTTTTCCCAGGTAGATTTGGATCTGGAGGTTTGGTTATCAAGACATATTTGTTGGTCATCCAAAAACGTGGACCTCTAACCGGATCAGGACCTCTATCATACACTTCCTTCCATACATGAGTAGTAAAGTATGGGGACACAAAATCATCAACATCCTTGTTAGCATCTAAGACTGCTGCATAAGCATGTTCACATGGAATCCCTGTGATTTGCCACTTGCAACATGAACACTCCCATTTACCTGTTGACAAGTTCACAAAATGTGAGTTCCCATCTAAATAAACATCAAACCGCCCATGTGTTCCTTTTGTGATTTCACATCGCATAGCATCTTCTTTCTCAGCCTCCAAAATCTCTGTCGCATATTCAGAGAGCTTCTTTTTCTATTTTCCAATTTTCATATTTCTCTTAGTAATCCTTCCCATTGCCTGCCTTCTTATAGTTTCCAACATTGGAACTAATGCCTTTGCCCTTGCCTTGACAATTGTAGAGTTAAAGGACTCTGTTGCATTGTTGTCCACATCCTCACAACTACTTCCTATCCTATAATAAGCTCTAGACCAACTCTTTGGATTCTCCTTCATCACACTATCATAAAGAGACATATCATAAGCTCTAATCTTGTTGAGGTTTGCTTCAAATTCAGAATGGTTATAACTCCAAGCTAGGTGCCACACCAGTTTTTTTAGCAAGTCTTTATCACCATGCCTAGTCTTCAAGTTTTCCACAATGTGCTTGACACACATTCTGTGCTCAGCATTTGGCAGCTCATTTTTAACAGAGGTTATGATCCCCTACATAATTACATAAGCAAACTAGTAAAGATGTAACCCAAGCTAGTAGAAAATGAAACGAGACATATGTTTAAACATTGAGACTAACAATAGTACTTACTTTAGAACGATCTGAGATGATGACATAATCTTGTCCATCCTTTAGATTCAAATCAGCCTTAAGTAGTTTAAGAAACCACAACCAATTATCAGCATTTTCAGTCTGAACTGTTGCCCATGCAATTGGATATATCTGATTGTTTGCATCATGAGCAATAGCAGTCAATAGGCAACCTTTGACGGCGTGTTTCAGAAAAGTTCCATCAATCCCAATGATAGGTCGACAGTAGTAGAATCCTTGTTTCATTGCTCCAAGACACACATAAAAACGATTAAAAACATCTTCACCAGCAGCATAGGGTAGGTATCAACAACCGCAGTGGACCCTGGATTTGAATCTATGAGCTCAATCGCATAACCTCTAAGGTGAGCAAAATGTTGAGCATATTCCTGTTGAAGCCACTTCAGAGCTAGAAGTCTTCCTCTCTGAACTTGTCCTATAGAACTTAGTATGTTCCACTGCTCCTTAATATGCCTTTGAATATTAAGAGGCATATAGTTAGGTTGCAATCTTAGTTTATCCAGAAAAAGCCTTCCAGTGACAGGACTCTTCAATAGCTTGCATTTCCCATTAGATTTACATCTATGATATCCACAATTAGTCCTCACAACCCACAATTGTCGAGTCTTGTCGAATGCAGCATATACTTTCCATTCACAGTTCTTATCTTGACCACATACAAAGCTCATTTTGTCTTTCCCATATCTGTTTTGCCTAATGTTTTCCCTCGACTTCAAAGCATGATGTAACACAACCTCTTTAAACTCAAACCCAGTTAAGAATGTTCTTCCAATAGCTAACTTCTCATTTGTTCCCATCCTAATTTTCCTATCTCTAAAAACCATTGGATCTTCCTCTTCATCTGAACTCTCTGGGACAATATTTTGATTAATCCTAAAATCATCAAACCAGTTGGCTACAGATTCCTCAATCTCAAACTCAAACCTTTCAACTATGTCGTCTTGTTCATCTTTTTTCTTTCTCGCCTTACTCTCCCTTTTGTCTTCTTCATCTTCAGATTCGTCTCTCTTTCGTTTTGCCTTGCTTCGGCTTACCTCATTCCCGACTTCAACATCTTCATTGTCATCACCAGTCGCATCACTACCATTGTTTTTGTCTTCTCCATCATCTCTGCTCTTATCTCCATCATCCTCGTTCTCGACGACATTATCCTCCTCGTCTCCATCATCTCCACTATTATTTCCATCAGCCACACTCTCTTCATCTGACACTTCCTCGAAACCATCTGAATCTTCATCACTTGCGTTGCTTTTCGGATTAAAATCTGGATCATCTGGATCACTCTCATATACCAAAGGACTAATCGGCATCTCGTCTCTTTGTAATTCTTGTATAAACCAAAATCACTCTAAACCTAAGACGTACAGCCAAATGATGTCTACGTCGTATATCATTGAGTCATATAGGTCGTGTTTTGAGACAAACGCAAGTAATCGCGATTAAATGGTTTAATCAGGTTTAGTCATCGTAATTCTCTGTCTCAATTACAGAGGTTCTGTTTTAGATATTTTAAAAAGTATGTGTTGTTTTATGCAGAACAAATTAAGTTTGGGATGTTTTATAAAGAGAAGAAAAGTGTAGGTCCAAATGTTGAGAATGGAACAAGTACAGGTTGTTATATAGTGGCAACCCAATATGTTATGTAGGTAACTTTTACAACTTCAGTGCCCGATTGAGTTTTTCTTAGTTATGTATTTTAGTTGCACCAGAAACTTGTTCTTTTTTAGAGAATTGCCATTTGGGAAAACAAGAAAGGATTGATCCACCAATCTTGATGATGAGCTATCAGCATATAACACGGCATAGACCATATAACTTTTGGACTACAAAATTGTTGAACTATGGAACAAAATGCTTCGAAAACTTTTTACGGAATGTAGTTATTGAAAATTATGACCAATTAACAATGTTATATACCGCATAGTTCTAGTGCAATTTGACTCTATAGTGTGATTGAGCCTAAATTTTAAAAGGGCCGAGTTACGAAGCTTTCAGAGGAAAACGATCGGTGTCAATTTTTCTCACACTATTTTCTCATTCTTCTCCAAATCTTCTGCTAGCTCGAGTGAGTGACTGCTATTGCATTACGATTGTTAATCCTCTCTTACTGATTGAATAATTTTTGATGCCGGATCGTCACTGTTACCATATGTCTAAGCTTTTAGCCGGTTTCTTGGTTTCTAAAATTTCAGTTTTGAATTATCGATGGGATGCTAAATCTTGGTTACATTATGAGGAAGAGATACAGAAGATAAAGGAGTAAGAAAGGTACAGAACAAGAGGAATAGAGAGCACAAGCGGTAAGAGAACGAGTTTCCTCACGAATATATCTCTTAGCAAATTCATTTTTTCTTTGTTTTAGCAATGATATCTCTATTGGTTTTTTTTATCCTCAAATGTTTTGAACCGAACTAACCAAACCACTTACATAACCGAAATTATTCCAAAATAATCGAAATAACCATATTTTCAGACAAAAAAACTGTTTTTTTTTGTTAAAAGGCTTTCAATTAAACTGGAAAATGAAAAATAAAAGTTTTACAAGGCCCAGTAGGAAGCCCAATACATCTAAAACCCAAAGTTAAAACCTCATACATCAGGAAACATAACTGAACCAATGTAACCAATAATTAGAAACGAACCAATGGTTAGAAGCAAACCAGTGATATGGTTGAAGAATTTAAACCGCCTGCCAGTACTCAATAATGACATACGAAACGCATGGAGAGAGAGTGGAACTTTGTAGAGATCGCAGGGGAGATTAGGGTTCCTTATGCACTAGTTACCGCAGACGTATCAGTAGAGAACCAAAGATGGAGTAGAGATAGAGAGAGATCCTGATTACTAGCTCGAAAGCTCAACGCTCTATTGCGGATGGTGGTGTCGATTTGGCGAAGAAGAAGATCTGTAGATTTGAAAGAGCTTCGGTGTAGTCGGTGATTCCATTATGTCCAGATCGTGTAGATGACTGCCTGCCAAGCGATGAGTAGAAGCTTCTTGGCCACTCGTGTTCCTCTATAGCTTGTGAGAGAGTCAATCGTCTGAGTCCAGGAGGAGAAAGGTACAAAGCTGCATCGGCGAGCAACCTCCGACCAGATCGCCCAAGTAAACTAACACTGAAAGAGGATGTGATCTCGCGACTCAGGCATAGACGCACAGAGTAGACAGTGAGAGTCTACTTGAAGTCCCCAGCTCAGAAGACAGTCTCTTGTCAGACAACGATCCAAAATAAACAGCCAAGTAAGAAAATTATGCTTCGGGATCCCACCTGAAAACCAGACGATGCTATGCCAGGGAACAGTAGGAGAGACACCCCTAAGAGCAGAGTAGATGGTACCAGTGTTGTGACGAGACTTGCAACAATCATCAATCCACCATTGGTAAGAGTCACCTTCCTCAGTTAATGTGATTGTTGAAAGTTCAATATGGACATTGACCTGAGATTCCGACCTTGCAGGGGGAAGATGCCAAGATCCTCGCCTCCAAAGGTCAGCAAGACAAGTGCTTCGACGAATACCAATCTGATACAGCCCGTCTCCTTGGAGGTATGACAGCATTTTCCCTAACCTGCACCAATTATCAGTCCAGAATTTACATGATTTTCCATTGCCTAGTTTGAACTTGACCCACAAATAGGCTACATCTCTAATCTTAAGCAGCTTATTTGTTAACCAGGAGAACCAACTGCAAGGCTTGCGAGTCCAAAACAAACTCAGATCATTCGACAGCACTACTCTTCGAAACCATGACACCCAAACTGAGCCAGACCTGAAGAAAAGGAGCCAAATGAGTTTTACCATACAAGCTTTGTTCCAAGTAAACAAGTCCCTAAGTCCCAAGCCTCCCTCCTTCTTTGCCCTGGTGACTGTATCCCATGCTACACGAGCTGAGTGATGCCCCTCCGTCGTTCCTTTCCATAGAAAAGCACTTGAAAGAGAGTTTAACTGTTTTATACATTTCTTTGGCAGGACAAACCCTGAAGACCAGAAGTTTGAGATTCCAGCGATGACAGAATTCAGCATTTGAAGCCTTCCTGCGAATGAAAGAGACTTCGTTGACCAAGCAGTAAGGCGACCCTTTACCTTCTGAATTAGAGGCGCACAATCAAGCAAGGTAAGTTTCTTTGTGCACAGTGGGAGTCCTAGATATCTAATTGGCAATTGTCCATGACTAATTCCCGTGGTGGCTGCTAAGTTGTCAATTTCAGGCTGAGATAATCCGGAGGTAAAGAACCTAGTTTTTGGAAGGCTGATCGCTAACCCTGAAACCGCTTCAAACTCTTTAAGCACTTGGAGGACATTCTGCAACGATGACGCAGAACCATCAATGAAGATCAGTAAGTCATCAGCAAAGCATAAATGAGTTAGCTTTATTTCTGAGCAGCGGTGGTGATAGTTTATTTTCCCTTCTTCAGCCGCTTGGTCAAGGCAAGCAGAGAGACAGTTCATAGCCAGAACGAAGAGGTATGGAGAGAGGGGGTCCCCTTGGCGCAAACCCCTCGAACCCTTGAAGTAACCATGGACGTGTCCATTGAAGCCAACCGAGAAGGTAGGTGTGCAGACACAAGCTTTGAGCCAACGAAAGTAAATCTCTGGAGCGTGTATTACATTTGCGTTTGGAGCGTTCGAAAATCTGAAGCAAATTGTTGTCGAAAATGGAACAACAACAACATTGGTATATCTCTCTTTGTTTCGTTTATGTTCTTTGAGGTTTCTTAATTGTAAGCTCCAACCTTAATTTCTGGGTCAACCCTAAAATATATATATATTTTTTTGTTGTTGTTGTTGTTATTTTGATCTACGTTGACAGCAAAATCGATGGCGAGGACAGGATCAGTGAGTTGCCTGAATGTTTGCTTCTGCACATATTGTCTTTACTTCCGACAGAAATTGCTATAGCCACTAGTGTTTTGTCTAAACGTTGGAGATCTCTTTGGAAGGTGTTGCCAAATCTCAAGTTCGATTCTAGCTATCACCAATACGACTATAGATTTTCAGAGAATCTTTGCAGATCTTTGATTCTATATAAAGCTCCGGTTCTAGAGAGTTTGCATTTGGAAGTCGGACATAAATGCGATGCTTTTGAGTTGAGATTATGGATTGGAATTGCATTTTCTCGCCATGTGCGTAAATTGGTATTGGATTTTCAGTTTGATGAGGAAGGCTTTGTACACACTTCTCGAGAGATTTGGGAAGATGTCATAACACACTCGAGATCTTGGAACTCAAGTATAATATTCTTATAGATCTTCGACTTCCTGTTTGTTTCGAGTCCCTCAGAGAGCTGCACCTTTACCTTGTAGAGTTTGAAGATGAAGAATCTGTTTCCAACCTTTTCTCTGGCTGCCCTTGTCTCGAAGATTTGGTCGTGCATAGAAATTGCAATGCCGATGTAGCGAATTTCATTATTGAGGTGCCATCATTACAGAGACTTACCATAGAAGTTGTATGCTCAGGAATGGGGGATGGAGGCTATGTGATAAATCCCCTGCTTTAAAGTACTTGGACATCATCGGGTTTCATGATCTTGAGTTTTGTTTGATTGAGAAAGCACCAGAGCTAGTGGAGGAAAAACTCTGTCACGTTTCCAAAATAGTTGATGAGAACATCCTGGAAACTATAACTCCAGCCAAACGTCTTTTGTTGGACTTATCACCCTTACATGCAGTGCCGGCTTAACTAGGAGGGTAGGCAGTGCGACCGCCCCGAGTACATAAATTAAAAGGGCATATACGTATAAGAAAATGGGTACAAAAAAAAAATATATAAGTTAAAAGATGCACAAAAAAAATGTAAATTAAGGGGGTACAAAAAAAAATTGGTAAGTTATAAAAGAGCACAAAAAAATTTCTATGAACCAAAGAGACCCCAAAAAAAAAATCAGTAAGTTTTTCTATAGGTTAAGGGGAATTTTTTTTTAGTTTGCCCAGGGGCATGTAATATGTTTAAGCCGACACTGCTTACATGTAATGTAATTTTTAGATTTTAGCATTTTTGCGGGGTTTTCTCTACAAGTGGGCTCTAACATTGTTTTTGTGTACTAATTAATGCTTTTGCCTCCTGCACCAGATTAAGTATCCTACTGGTATTATCTTCCATCAGCTTGTATCTTTGGAGCTATATACAGGTGGAAAAGAGTGGTGGCATATACTTTTGCTCATGCTCGACAGTTCTCCTAAATTACAAATCCTCAAGCTCATTGACGTGAGCCATTATATTCATCCTTTTCTTTTCTTTCACAATGCTCCACTTTCAGGTATTTTGTTGATATTTAAAGGTTACATTAATTGCATTGATCTCAGTCATGGTGGCATAGTGATAAGGGTTATCTGGTGGACCGGAAATGGAATCAACCAAAGTGTGTATCTGAATGTTTGTTGGTCCATCTTGAGACACTCGAGTGGACAGGATACGAATGGCAACGAGAGGATGAGAAAGAAGTGGCTACATTCATATTAAAGAACGCAAGATTGTTGAAGAAAGCTACTCTCTCCACAAAACCAATCAATTCTAAAGAGCTCGAGAAGTTGGAAAAGAGATGTGAGATGCTCAACGAGTTAGCTAGTGTGGCCAGGGCTTCCAATTCATGTCACCTTGTGTTTAAAACCTAGTAATCTCTTGTACTTTTACGATGCTGTTCCCAAAACACCCGAGAATTTAGTCAAGATTTTCTTTGTTTTGTCACTTTGTGTACTAATGTAGAAGACTGTTGTTGTGTGATTGAGCCTAAATTTAGAAAGGCCGAGTTATGAATGAAGCCCATTAATGTGTGTACTTGTGGACTCGGTTCAAATTTAAAACTTCTCATCACAGAAAAGAAAACGATTCGGTCTCATTTTCATTTTCTCATACTCTCCAACCTCTCTTTCCTCTCCAGATCTTGTGCTCGAGTGGGGGTGACTGCTGTAACTGTAAGTGTAGCTATGGCATAACTATTTTGTTGTTTTCAGCTTTGTTTCTGACTCGTTAATCGCCACTGTTGCCATATCTCTAAGCTTTAGCGGGTTTCTTTGTGTTAGTTTGCGTTTATTGTTTTGCAAGAAAGATTATGAACTCAAGAATGTTTCAGAATAACTCTCTTATTAGCTTAAAGAAAATAACTCAAAACTTTAAGCTCTTACAATCTCAATCTCAAATTCACTCTCAAAACTTATGCTAATGTCATAACCCAACATAGCCTTTTATATAAAACCCCAAAACCAAACCAACTAGGAAACACCTTATGTCTAGATAACTCCTAAACATAACAAGACTTATCTCTAATCATAACTCGATTAGGACTTCAAACTTTCAAGCTTATCCAACATTCTCCCTCCTAAGCTTGAATCCTTCCTTAGACACATCTTGAACTCCAACATGATCTTTCATCTCTCTGAACTTGTTCTTGTCAAGTGCTTTAGTTAGAATGTCTGCTTTCTGTGCTGTTCCAGGAACATGTTCTATCTCATTTTGTCCATTCTCAATGCACTCTCGTATGAAATGGAACCTGCGATGAATATGCTTGCTTCGTTTGTGAAAGACCGGATTTTTGGTAAGAGCAATTGCAGACTTGTTGTCAACTCGGATGGTAACCTTCTCACTCTCTGTTCCAACAATTTCAGCAAATAAATCTTGGAGCCATATAGCTTGTTTAGCTGCCTCTGTAGCTGCCATGAATTCTGCCTCACATGAAGATAGAGCAACAACCTGTTGCTTCTGAGTACACCATGTAATCGAACACTCATTGAAATAAAAAACTTGTCCTGCTGTGCTTTTCCCATCATCCAAGTCCACACCATGACCACTATCACTGTAACCTATCAAACCAGTGTTCGATCCACGCTTGAAATAAAGTCCAAGAGAAGTTGTCCCACGTAGATAGCGAAGAATCTGTTTTAACGCAGCTCCATGTGATTCTCGTGGCTCCTGCAAATATCTGCTTAATACCCCAACTGAGAAAGTCAAATCAGGTCGCGTATGGAGTAAGTAACGAAAGCATCCAATATTTCTTCTGTAAGCCTCAGCATCTATACACCTCTCATGTGATGCCTTAGACAACTCCAAACCAAACTCCATAGGTATAAGAACAGAGTTGCAATCACTCATACCTGATTCTTCCAAGATCTTCCTCGCATATCTTTCTTGAGAAAGCATGATTCCTTCTTTCATTTGAACAACTTCGATACCAAGATAGTATGTAAGCAGCCCCAAATCGCTCATCTCAAATTTGCTCGACATGTTCTTCTTGAACTCAAGTATTAGTTCCAAATTAGAACCTGTGACAAGTAAGTCATCTAGGTAGACTGCAACGATCAACAGATGATTATGCACCTTTTTCCTGTATAGCGAAGGTTCCTTAGAACATTTGTCGAAGTTTAGCCCCAGAAGAATTTTGTTCAACTTAGTGTTCCAAGCTTGAGGTGCCTGCTTTAAGCCATAGAGAGCTTTGTGTAGCTTGTACACCTTTCCCTCACAACCATTGACAACAAAACCCTCAGGTTGAACAACATATACATCCTCTTTCAACTCTCCATGGAGAAATGCAGTCTTAACATCTAAGTGATGCACTTCCCACCCATTCGACGCAGCTAAGGCAATAATGAATCTTATTGTTTCAATACGAGCAACAGGCGAGAATACCTCATCAAAGTCTACACCATGTTTTTGTACGTAGCCCTTTGCTACTAGTCTAGCCTTGTATTAGTTAATGCTATTATCCAAATTTCGTTTCACCTTGAAGACCCACTTTAAACCGATAGGCTTACTACCAATATGAGGATCAACCAGACTCCATGTTTTGTTCTTAGTAATGGAGTTAATCTCTTCTTTACACGCATCCCTCCATACTTTAGATTTACTAGCTTCTTCAAAGTCCCAAGGTTCTTCATTAATCATCAGCAGGAAGTGCTCTCCTTCACGTTCTGCTAGCAAAACGTAATCCTTTAAGTAGGATGGCTTAGTGGTTATCCTCATAGATTTTCTTACAGCTTGCACTGGTGTAGAATGTTCTATTTCTTCAAGATCCTCTGTTCCATCTGATTCCTCTTCATCAATAACATTATCATTGTCACCTCTGTTCTCTTCTGCATTATTAACAACAATACTGTCCCTGAGCCCGTTGTTTCCAAAGTCTCCAAAAGTAAGAGTAAACATCCCTGTCTCTGCCTGACACTCATTACTCTTGTTCCATTCCCAGCTTCTGCTCTCATCAAAATAAACATCACGACTTACTGTAACTCTGCGACTAGTTGGATCAAGGAGCCGATAGGCTTTCTTACCAGGTTCAGTCCCAAGGTACACAAGTTTCTTGCTTCTATCATCGAGTTTCTTCACATGTGGAGCTTCATTTTTGGCTTACCCAATGCAACCAAAAACCCGCAAGTGTTCTACATTCGGCTTCTTCTTCTTAAGAGCTTCATACGGTGTTTGGTCTTGCAAAGTTCTGGTTCCTACTCTGTTCAAGAGATATGTTGCGTGTCGTACAGCTTCACCCCAAAGATAATTAGGCATACTCATGTGTTTTAGAATGCTCCGAGTCATCCTGTTCCGTCTCTCTACCACTCCGTTCTGTTGAGGCGTGTAAGGAGCAGTGAGATGCCTGTGTATTCCATGTTGCTCACAAAAACTCAAGAATTCTTGAGATAGAAACTCTCCACCTCTATCTGTTCGAAAGGTTTTGATGGAGGCTCCTACTTCTTTCTCAACAAGTGCTTTGAACACTTTGAACTTCTCAAACGCCTCGCTTTTCTCTTTTAGGAGACTTGTCCACATGTAACGAGAAAAATCATCGATTAGCACAAATATATACCTCTTTTGCGCAGCTGTAGAAGGTAAAATCAGCCCGCGCAGGTCCCCATGAACTAATTCAAGCGCTTGTGATGCTCGGTAAGGTGTTGATTTAGGAAAAGCTCGCCTAGCTTGCTTTCCAAAACAGACATGATGCATAGGTGTCTTTTACTATTGGAACACTTGGTATGCCAATAACTAGCTCTTTTGAAACCATTGCCTTGATAGTCTCAAAGTTAACATGTCCTAATCGGGCATGCCATATTTCTGAGTTGGTTGAAGCCTCTAATTGCAGACATCTCGTATGTTTGACCTCCAAACTTACCTTGTACAGTCTGTTTCTCGACCGGTTGGCTTTTACTAACATCTTTCCATCTTTGTCATGCAAAGTAAGATAGTTCTCTTTCATCGTGACTTCACATCCTGATTCAGTGGCTTGTCCGAGGCTTATGATATTGCTGTTGAGTTCTGGTATATAGTAAACCTCTGCTAGAACCTTCTTTCCTCCATCTTTAGTCAAGAACATAATAGAACCCTTTCCTTCTATGTTAACTCTCGAATCATCACCAAGACGTACTTTTCCTGTCACCATTGAATCCAATTTGCAGAACCAATCACGATTCCCTGTCATGTGATTGCTCGCACCGTTGTCCAAATACCATGTGTTGTCCGAACATTGCTCATAATCTCTAGGCTTAACTTTCTTCTCATTGAGATATACAACCTCATGTACCATAAGCGACTCTGCTTCATGTGTGTCATCTTGATCCCCTTTTCCTTGTTCTTCTTGAAGTTTAATGATTTTCAGAAGACGGTCTGGACACTCTGATGCATAATGTCCGAGTTTGTCACATCTAAAACATATGATCTTACTCTTGTCTCGTTGTTGATAGCCATATTCCTTCTGTTGGTAACTGTAATCCTTTTGCTGATAGCCAAAACGTCCAGAACCTCTTCCGCGACCTCTACCCTGACCACGATTTGCTCCTCTACCTCTGCCTCCTTCATAGAAGTAATTTGGTGGTTGCGAATCTGAAGAATTTGCATACATAAGTTTGTCTTGTCCCTCCACTGATTCTTCCTCCAAAAGTGTACGTTCTTCATATGTTTTTAGTCTGCCAACAATGTCTTCGAAGGTCGTTGTATTGAGGTCGAGGACTTGTTCTAGTGATGCGACTATGTGTATGAACTTTTTCTTCGGTAGGCTGTTAAGAAACTTTTTCACGATCTTTGGTTCTTCAATGACTTCTCCCAAAGAAGCTGATTTTGTAGCTATTTCTGAAAGCTTGCCCACAAAAATCATCAATTGTCTCAGTTTCTTTCATTCGCAGTCTGTCAAACTCTGCTGTTAGGGTCTGCAGTCTAGCCTCTTTGACTCTGTCAGCTCCAAGGTTTCTGGTTTTGATCGAATCCCACACGGCTTTAGCAGTTTTTAGGTTACCAACTTGAAGAATCAGAGATTCTGGTATCGATTGAAACAATAAAGCCCTTGCCAGATCATTCTTCTCTTCTTCCTCTGATCCAGGGTCTATTGCTTCCCACACCTTGTGAACGCCAAGTGCCACCTGCATCCTCATAGACCATACGGTGTAGTTAACAGTGGTAAGCATCGGACATTGTATGGAGGATGTTCCTCCCTCCTTCGGTTTGTTGGTTGCTGCAACGATTTCACTCATATCTCGAATGAAGTTTTGTGATCAGTTGATATAGAACCTAGACGCTCTGATACCAAATATTGTTTTGCAAGAAAGATTATGAACTCAAAAATGTTTCAGAATAACTCTCTTATTAGCTTAAAGAAAATAACTCAAAACTTTAAGCTCTTACAATCTCAATCTCAAATTCTCTCTCAAAACTTATGCTAATGTCATAACCCAACATAGTCTTTTATATAAAACCCCAAAACCAAAACCAACTAGGAAACACCTTATGCCTAGATAACTCCTAAACATAACAAGACTTATCTCTAATCATAACTCGATTAGGACTTCAAACTTTCAAACTTATCCAACAGCGTTTGCGTTTGCGTTTGTGTTTGGAGCGTTTTTTATTGCGATAGCAGTGGGAACTGAAGGATAATGGAAGAGAAATGGTATGTTTTGCTCTGTGGCATCCTTTTCTGTGGTTTCCTTGCCTGTAAAATTTAAACCCTATTCTGTGGTTTCATTTTTTTTTTTTTTTTACTGAATCTTGAAAGCAAAATCGGTGGTGAAAGTTTGAGCAATCGAGGTGTTGTGAACAAGGACAGGATCAGTGAGTTGCCTGAAGCTTTAATTCTGCACATATTGTCTTCACTTCCAACAGAAACTGCCATAACCACGAGTGTTTTGTCTAAAAGTTGGAAATCTCTTTGGAAGGTGTTGCCAAATCTCAATTTTGACTCTGATTATCATTATCGAGATACATTTTCAGAGAATTTATGCAAATCTTTGATATCACATAAAGCTCCGGTTTTAGATAGTCTGCATTTGAGAGTTGAAGATGAGAGTGATGCTTCGGATGTTGGGATATGGACTGGGATTGCTTTTGCACGCCATGTGCGAGAACTGGTACTCAGTTTTCCATTTGAAGATGAAGGCTCAGTAAGATTTCCGAATGTTTTGTGTAGTTGCAATGATACACTAGAGATCTTGAAACTCAAGTTTTCAATTCTTCTAGACCTCCCTTCTCGGGTCTGTTTCAAGTCCCTTAGAGAGTTGCACCTTTACTATGTACTATTCAAAGACGAAGAATCTGTTTCAAACCTTTTATGCGGCTGTCCTAGTCTTGAAGATTTGGTGTTGCATCGGATGAGAACTTACGACCATGTGGAAACTTTAACTATTGCAGTGCCTTCATTACAGAGACTAACCTTAAAAGATTTTTCCTATGGAGATGGTGATGGAGGCTATGTGATAAATGCTCATTCTTTGAAATACTTGAACATCTATGGGTTCCATCGCCTTGAATTTTGTCTGATTGAGAATGAGCCAGAGCTGGTGGAGGCGCTTATCACCAATGTTTCTGATGTAGCCAATGAGAACTTTCTGGAATCTCTAATTTCAGCCAAACATCTTTCCTTAGACTTCTCACCCTTGAAGGAGGTAATTTTTAGGTTTAAGATTTTCCTTGTGTTTTTTTATCTGCAATTGGTCTAACAGTTTCAGATTTTCCATGTGTTTTTTATCTGCACAGATTAAGTATCCTACTGGTAAAATCTTCAATCAGCTTCTATCTTTGGAGCTACATACAAACAAAGAAGAGTGGTGTAATCTTCTTTCGCTCATGCTCCCTAGTTCTCCTAAATTGCAAATCCTCAAGCTCAACGACGTAAGCCATTACATTAGTAAACTACCTTTTTTCCCAGTGCTCTTTCAGGTATCTTACTGATCTTGAATATTACATTCATCTCAGTCAAGAAGGAAATATCTTGATAAAGATAAGCTGGCGGACCGGAAATGGAATCAACCAAAGTGTGTACCTGAATGTTTGTTGTTCCATCTTGAGACATTCGTGTGGACAAGATACGAATGGCAACAAGAAGAGGAGCATGAAGTTGCCACATACATCCTTAAGAACGTAAGACGCTTGAAGAAAGCAACTCTCTCCACATACCCCATCGAATCTAAAGAGCTTGAGAAGTTGGAAAAGAGACGTGAAATGCTCAACGAGTTGGCTAGTGTGGTTAGGGCATCAAACTCATGTCACCTCCTGTGTGATGAAGCTGATACGTACTCTTTCTAGTTAATTATTAGGATATTTTCCTGTTCAATTAGGATTTCTAATTTGTAGATTTATAAAACTGTTTAGAATAGATGATGAATGCAAAAGCCAATTTCGATTTACTTGATGTATTTAATTCTTACAAATTTAGTCACCCACTCTCTTAGGGTTCAGCAACACATAAAAAGCGATGAAGTGCCCCAACTACTAAAAATATATCTCCAATTATTGGTTTTCTCAAATCCTTTGGAAAAGTGCAAAACTGCAAATCAATCTACTTCATATGAGTTGGGGTTCTTAATAAGAATCTAGCACCCATATATATTTAGTTAATGAGGTAAATGTTAACTCTATAATCTTATATTGTATAGTTTATATATGATTAGCAATGTTTTTAAAACCGGACTGGTAACCGAATCGGGAAAGCTTTTGGGTCATGAGTCAATATGGTTCGACCGGGGTCAACCGGGTTCAATTGATTTTGATGATATTTTTATAAATAATAGGTATGAATATGTCTTCTATTTTTTTTAATGATTATAACTATGATATAATTGGATATACCAAATAAAATAATTCAATAATCATAATATTTTTAAAAAACATTAAAAAGTAATAAACTCAAACTGTAACAAACTTAAAGTATAACCAGTACTAGTAAAATATTTTAGAAATTCAAATCTAAAAGCAATAAGATAATAAGAGTGTAGAACATGCAATCTTCATTGTCTAAGAAACCCTACTATTGCTGATTTGCTAAGAAGAAAACTTAAAAAGGTAATTAATTAAATTAATTGTACTCAAATTTACAAAAAAAAAAGTAGAACCCGGTTTTATCCGGTTTAATGGTTCACCGGTTTTTGGTTTTTTGGCGGGTTGATATGGTTTTTTACCGGTTCAATTTCTTTTGGGTTTTGATATTAACCCAACCCGGACATGATGCCGGTTCGCGGGTTAACGTGGTTCGACCGCCGGTCCGGTCCGGTTTTGAAAACATTGATGATTAGCATAGTGTTGGTGTATTAAGTCTCCTTTAGCTTAATACACTTAATATATATATACTTGTATAGTTACTGATTACCAAATTAATGAGAAATTAGATTATTCTTTCATCTCTCTCTCTAACTGTCAACATGGTATCAGAGCAAGAACGTTAGTGAGAGAATCTTCTTCCGCTTTGTTGAATTCGATTGATTCATCATCCGATCTTTCGATTTCTCCTTTGATTTCTCATTCGATCATCTTTTTCTCTTTGGGTTTCTCTTTGATTTTGTTTTTGGAGCTCAAATCCAGCTCGATTTCACGATTTTGCTTTGCGATGAGTGCGACGTTTGATCAGATTGCTTCGCTCTTTATTCTACATCTTTTGCTGGCGATTGCAGTGTTCATCATCCTCGTCGTTGCTCTCGTAAGTGTTCTTGTTGTTACTTTCTCTGCTTGAGAGATTGGTGATTTCCGATTAGTTCTTGGTTTTGTATTCTTGGTTATGGCGAATTCAGTATCCGATTCAGCTCAACAACCTGATCAATACAACAATCCTTACTTCCTTCATGGCACTGATCATGCTGGATTGGTTTTAGTCTCGGATAGATTGACTACAGGTGCAGAGTTCAATTCATGGCGAAAATCCATGCGGATGGCTCTCAATGTCAGGAACAAAATGGGATTTATTGACGGTACGATCTCTAAACCATCATCAGATCACCGTGACTATGGTTCTTGGAGCCGTTGCAACGATATGGTTTCTACTTGGTTGATGAACTCTGTGTCTAAGAAAATAGGAGCGAGTCTTTTGTTTATTCCAACTGCTGAAGGGATTTGGAAGGATATAATCTCGCGGTTTAAACAAGATGATGCTCCGAGAGTTTATGAATAGAGCAGAAACTGAGCTCACTTCATCAAGGGTCAATGGATGTGACTGCTTATTATACTGAGTTGGTAACTCTTTGGGAGGAGCTTAAGAACTATGTCGAGCTCCCTGTTTGTACTTGTGGCAAGTGTGAGTGTAATGTTGCTGTGTTATGGGAGAAATTGCAACAAAGGAGTCGTGTGACTAAGTTTTTGATGGGATTAAATGACTCGTATGAAGCTACTCGTCGTCATATATTGATGATCAAACCCATGCCATCTATTGAGAATGCTTTTCACATGGTTACTGAGGATGAGAGGCAACAGAACATTGCTAAACCCACTCGGACTGATGGTGTTGTCTTCCAAGCTTCTGGTCCTCCTACTGCAGCTGTTACTGATGCTTCTGCCTATGGTGGATCACCTGAGCATGTTGCTTATGCTGTTCAAAACTCCTATCGACCAAAGCAATCTCGACCTCTCTGCACTCATTGTGGCATGATAGGACATGTGGTTCAGAAGTGTTTCAAACTTCATGGTTATCCACCTGGATACATTCCTGGCTTCAAGAGTATCTCTTCTAGTTATCATGCTCAAAGACCACACTCACAGAATCAGGCTCCATCTAAGAATCAGAATCAAGGTCCATCTCATGCTCAATATCAACCGGGAACTCATGCTGTTGCCAATATCACATCGACGGTGCCTTATGTTCCTCCACCTGCCTTGAGTGTGATCAATCTGGATGTTTGTAAGATGAGTTCAGACCAGATGCAGACTCTGATTCAGCAACTTTCTGCTCACATGACTCTTCCATCAAATCAGGCTCCTATCAAGGTTTCTTCCATTTCTGAACATGGTGTTATGGCTGTTGAATCATCTGCTGGTAATATTCCTTTTTCTTCTTCTTCACTTTGTTATGAACATGACCGCCTTACTTTTCAACATCAATGTCTATCATCTCTTTATTCAAATCTTCCACATGGTTCTTGGATTATAGACACTGGTGCCACAACGCATGTTTGTTCTGATCTTGCATTGTTCAGTGAAACTATACTTGTATCTGGTGCGACAGTCTCTTTACCGGATGCAACTAGAGTTGATATTGCACACACTGGCACAATTCATCTCTCGCATTCACTCATCTTACGTGATGTTTTACATGTTCCTTCTTTCAAATTTAATTTGATATCTGTTAGTAGTTTGTTGAGATCTAGCAATTGTTCTGCACATCTCTTTCCTGACTCATGTTTTATTCAGGAGTTTATTCAGGGCTTGATGATTGGTAGAGGCATCTTATTACATAATCTCTACATATTGCAACTTGACTCCACTGCATCTCATGCTTCGTCTTCCATCACGCATCCTTCCACTCCGTCTCATTTCTTTGGATCCTTGGTGGTTGATGGTGATCTCTGGCATGCTCGCCTCGGACATCCATCTGCTGACAAGTTACAGCATATTCCTGGTACTGTCTCAAAGTCTACGAAGTCTTCGTCTCCTTGTCATGTGTGTCATTTAGCTAAACAAAAACGTTTGTCCTATGAGTCTCATAACAAATTGTCAGCTTTACCATTTGATTTACTATACATAGATGTTTGGGGATCTTTCTCAACAGAATCAGTAGATGGATATAGATATTTTCTTAGTATAGTTGATGATTGTACTAGGGCTACTTGGTTATACATGATGAGAAATAAAAGTGAAGTTTCTACACATTTTCAAGATTTTATACGTCTGATTCATACTCAATATAATTCAAAGATTAAAATCATACGAACTGATAATGCTCCTGAATTAGCATTTACAGATATTATTAAGACAAATGGAATATTGCATCAGTTTTCTTGTGCTTACACACCTCAACAAAACTCTATAGTTGAAAGAAAACATCAACATCTCCTAAATGTGGCTAGAGCTTTACTTTTTCAGTCCAATGTCCCACTTGTATATTGGAGTGATTGTGTATTAACTGCAGTTTTCCTCATCAATAGAACTCCATCTACTTTACTTCATAATGCCACACCGTATGAGTTACTTACTAAACGAAAACCAGAATATAATGTTCTTAGATCTTTTGGCTGTTTGTGTTATGTTTCCACTTTGTTAAAAGATTGTCATAAGTTCAGTCCTCGTTCTGATAAGTGTGTCTTCTTAGGGTATGCGTCTGGTTACAAGGGCTATAAAGTGTTGCATTTAGACACAAACATTATCTCCATATCTCGTAATGTCATTTTTCATGAAAACATTTTTCCTTTTCATGATATCTCTGCATCTTTTCCTTCTGAGTTTTTTAGTTCCAAGATTTTACCTGTTTCGATTCCTTTACCTGCTGATGTGATGCATTCATTACCGACCCCTCTTGCATCACCGTCACATGCATCATCTGAACATGTGCATACACCCTCTAGTGCTAATCCTCCTGCCACAGAGAGTGTTACAGCAGATACTGGTGTTGTTCCTCTAAACAATGCTAGACCGCGACGCACAGCTAAGGTACCGGGCTATTTGTCTGATTATCCTTGTGCTCTTTCTCGTCTTTCATCATCTATTCCTTTTCCAGAAACACATAAAACTCCATATCCACTTTCTTCAGTTCTTTCTTATGAACAATTCAAATCTCCCTATCAGTCAATTGTTCTTTCTTTTTCTCTCGACACTGAGCCTACATCTTTTCAACAAGCCATCAAATGTAAGAAATGGACGAAGGCTATGGATGTGGAGCTAGATAACATGGAGGATAGTGGGACGCTTGAGGTTGTTTCTCTACCCCCTGGTAAAAACGTGGTTGGTTGTAAATGGGTTTATACAATCAAATACAATGCTGATGGTAGTGTTGAGCGATATAAAGCTCGATTGGTAGCCAAGGGTTTTACTCAACGGGAGGGAGTAGACTTCTTTGAAACTTTTTCACCAGTTGCTAAGATGGGTAGTGTGAAGTTTCTTCTTGGTTTAGCAGCAAAGCTAGGATGGAGTCTTTGCCAAATGGATGTCACAAGTGCCTTCTTGCACAGTGAACTCGATGAAGAAATATACATGAGCCTTCCACTTGGATATACTCTGGCTTCTGGTGTCTTACCTCTGAACCCTGTCTGCCGCTTGAAGAAATCCATATATGGCTTGAAACAGGCTTCTCGCCAGTGGTATAACTGTTTCTCTAATGTTCTTTTGAACAATGGATTCACTCAGGCTCCTTCTGAGAACACTTTATTTGTCAAAATGACTGGTTCATCTTTCATTGCACTTTTGGTGTATGTTGATGACATCATGATTGCGAGTAATAGTGATACAGAGGTTCTTTCTTTCAAAGCGATCCTTGCGAAAGCTTTCAAGATCAAGGATCTAGAACCGGCAAGGTTCTTTTTGGGGCTTGAAATAGCTTGCAACTCTTCTGGTATCTCTGTTAGTCAGCGTAAGTACTGCTTAAATCTCTTGAGTGATACAGGTTATTTAGGCTGCAAGCCAAAGAATGTTCCAATGGATCCTTCAAAGGCGTTATTCAAGGATACTGGTGTTCTTCTTTCTGCAGATGAGGCCAGTTTTTATCGAGCTTTGATTGGTCGACTGCTGTACTTGACTATCACTCGACCTGATATCACCTTCGCTGTCAACAAATTGAGCCAGTATCTATCTTGTCCTACTGATGCGCATCTCCACGCTGCTCAGCATGTTCTTAAGTATCTCAAGCGGAATCCAGGACAAGGTTTATTTTACTCTGCTCAGGATGATCTCCGTTTGACTGCTTTTTCTGATGCAGACTGGGGCACTTGTCTTGACAGTCGACGGTCAGTCACAGGCCTATGCACTTTTTTAGGTTCTTCTCTTATTACCTGGAGGTCTAAGAAGCAGAAGATCGTCAGTAGCAGCAGTACTGAATCGGAATACAGGGCAATGGCTTTAGCTTCTGATGAATTGGTTTGGTTAACACAGCTTTTGCAGGCTTTATGTATTCCACTAGTTGGACCACCGAAGCTCTACTGTGATAACAAATCGGCTACTCATATTGCCAACAACCCAGTTTTTCATGAGCGTATAAAGCATATGGAGATAGACTTGCACCGTACACGAGATCCAGTACTCGCAGGAGCCCAGCAAGTCTACCATGTCTCTACAGGAAACCAACTTGCAGATATTCTAACCAAACCTCTGCAGGCTGGCCCCTTTCACTCTCTTCTTGACAGGATGTCAGTTTCAAGTCTTTTCCTTCTATCCACAGATTCCAGTTCAAAGACTTGAGGAGGGGGTGTTAACACTATAATCTTATATTGTATAGTTTATATATGATTAGCATAGTGTTGGTGTATTAAGTCTCCTTTAGCTTAATACACTTAGTATATATATACTTGTATAGTTATTGATTACCAAATTAATGAGAAATTAGATTCTTCTTTCATGTCTCTCTCTAACTGTCAACAGTAAATAGCAATGGTCTAACCAAAAGATTTATTAGAGTTTCCAAAAATAGTTTCCAAAAATACCTTCGGTATTTTCAAAGCAACAAATGAATATGGCTCATGTCTCTGTTTGTGTGGTAGGCTACCACTGGTAACAACTTAGCATTTAAAATATGTTCACCAAAACTCTTTTATTTTGTGTGTTAGATGCAATATTCTAAAAAGCGGCTTATGCCTCAATCGCCTAAAATCACATAACTTTTGTTTTAGTGTATTTAATTTAATTTTATTTTCTAACTATCTAGATTATAAATTTTATAAGTCTAATATATATCAATACTAGATGAGAACCCGCCCGATGTGCGGGTTTAAAGTTTTATAAATTAAATTAAATTTTTAAAAATATATTAAAATTTGTTGTATATTATTTATAAATTTTTTTTTTTTGTTATAATATACTGATTTATATCCATTTACAAATATTTTACGTATATTACCATTAAAAGTGTATTTTTTACACCTAAATATACTCTATGTTACAAATATACTCTTTATCACCACCTAGAAAATGTCTATATGAACACATTAAGACAACTATTATACTTTCACATTTGCACAGTTTTTTAATTACTAAAATTGTTGGCTCAAAAAAATTTTTGAATAAAAATATATATTACATAATATACTAATCAATGATGTATCATCACAATAATGTATGACCACTATGGAGAAAACCTCGGCTACGCTCTCATCCCTTATGGTGAGAACCTTGCGTCCAACCTCCTTTACCATGGAGAGAACCTTGGCTTCATCTTCCTCCCTTGGGGAGATAACTTTGCATCCAACCTCCTCCACCTTTCTCCCTTGGGGAGATAACCTTTTGTCCAACATTCTCCACCATAGAGAGAACATCGGCTCTGCCCTCCTCCTGTGTGGAGAGAACATGTTCACATCCTTTTACTATCTCAAAATGGCTTGATCTGACAACCAATGAAAGTAAAACCTTTTCTAACGTCACAAAATCTTTTGATAGTAACTAATATTAAATTTCTCAATTTATATGTAGAAGCGTCTTCGACACATAATGATGTAGCCTCTGTCTCTGTAACGCCTCAACTGCCACCTTGCTTAGTGAGCCCATGTCCACTCTCTGTCCATGGCCCCACCTTCCTAAGTGGGCCTTACATCTATTCCCGGCCCATGGACCCACCAATATTCGATGGCCGGTTTGTTACATTTAGAAGGCTTTAAAAACTTCTTTACCGACCCTACAAATCAACAAATGATATTTTTTGTACTTTTGCCTACTCACACAGTTCCAACAATCACTTCCAGGAAGATCACCTATCATGAAGTTCTCTCAGAACCCTTGACCAAAAAATATGTGCATTGCGGTGACATATGTGGCTAAATCAGTTCTTTTAAACATTTCCGTAAACCAGGGTGTCATAGTCTTTGAGCTGCTATGGACTATCAACAACGATTTATGTTTTTCCAGTCTATCTATTTATATTTTTTGTAAGCTTGTGTTTGATTAGTCTATTTTTTCCATCCATTAGGTTGATGAGCTTTTACTCGTTATCTTCATTTGGGTTTGAATGAATAATGGTAACAATTATGGTTGCAAAAAAAGAAGGGTTTTATGACCAACCAATCAAGATTGAGAAATTAGAAGAAAATTACTTTGACATAATTAAAGAAGCAATAGAAAATTATATGCACGGTAATATATGAATCCCAAATAATTCAAAGATGATAATATAAATTAAATAAAACAATCTAAAAATACTACAATAAATTTTAAAATAGTATATTAGGAAAAGAAAACGCATATATTAATCTTTTTTTGGGTCCATATATTAATCTTACCTATTCCCAACTGGAAAATGAGAAAGTATGAGAAAATTTTGGTTTTAAAAATAAGAAAAATTTACATTCCCAATTAATCAAAGTTGAAAGCAGTGTTTTTTGAATAATTATTTAAATATGAGAAGATCTATGTTTATATAGAAGTGAGTATTTACAAAAATTTAGAATTAATAATTTTTTTTTTGCGCAATAATTTAGAATTAATAATTAACTGTATATTTTTCTTAATCTCTTTTTCTATTTTTTTTGTAGAATTAATAACTTAAAAATTAAAATAAGTAAATAATATTATAATTTCGAGTTTTATAATATATATATATAATCTCCTTATGATTATTTAAAAAACTCTTTTTATAAATTCTGTAATTTTTGATAATTATATTTCTACATTATTAATATTTTTTAAAACAAAATATTTTATTTTTGTTTTAATCACATTCTTCCTATTAAATATTAACCTTTGTACATGTCAAAATCTGAGATTGATAATTTGACACATGTCAAAATCTTGTTAATGGCTAACTTTCAAAACCTAACTTTATATAATAAGATATATATATATATATATATATATATGTGTGTGTGTGATATACAGTTTCTATCTATTAAATCACATTTCTAATGGTTTATTGTGTAAACGCTTAAACCATACCCCAATTATCACCTACTTACGACCTAAGGCAGAATATTGGTCGATTTTAACACCGCCTTTTGAAAGAAAACACCATCACATAAAAATATGTGTCAACGATATTATAGACTCACTAGTTGACTATATTCAGTTTAATTCTTTAATTTTGGAGTTCGATCTTATATAACTCACACAATCACAATATAAACTAGAACTGGGATGATAAATCGAACCAAAGTAACAGCCAATTAATATTTTGGTTGTTTGGTTCAATTTCGGTTAAAGGTCTTTAACCGATCGGTAATATGTGAAATTTAGTTCGATTAAACAAAAACATCGGTTAGTTCGGTTTAGTTTTAAATATACACTACAAGAAAAACTGTTAATAGCCACATTCAAGCTTCAAAAAGTTCCTGGCTACAATAATTTAGCCAAGGAATAGACACAACCTTGAGACGAAGTAATTCATAGCTAATTAGTGGTAATGTTGTGGCTAACTAGCCACAAAAATAATTTTGTGACTAACTGTGGCAAATTTCAACAACTAGCCACAATAAAATTAATGGCGCAATAGCCAGGAAAAATTAATCTACATTTCGTGGCCCATATAGCCACAAATTTGGTTTGAAGAGATTTATGGCCTGCACACAAAAGTGTTGTTGCTGTTTGTGACTATATTGCTTTCATATTTATCAAATCACGTCACTTAACAAAAGATATTTAAAAAAAAAAAAACAGAATTAGCCACAAAATCAAACTGGTTATTCATGGTTATGGTCAATTTCTGTAAACGATTAAAAAAAAAACAAAATGTAAATAGCTGTATATTTGACTTCAGTTTTTTTCTTTTTTTGGGGATTGAGAGATATTCACGTGACAATTTAGC
This sequence comes from Camelina sativa, assembly GCF_000633955.1. Lineage (NCBI taxonomy): Eukaryota > Viridiplantae > Streptophyta > Magnoliopsida > Brassicales > Brassicaceae > Camelina > Camelina sativa. Next base: position 19,406,475 of record NC_025693.1, read on the forward strand.
ATCGACAAATTTAAAATTTTAAGTATCATTCCAGGTCGTCATCGACTAATTAAGCTGGTCCATGTTGATGATGATCATCTTGATGAACGACATATGAATCGTTTACGCCAATTAGCTCATCGATATCATATTATCATACATACCCGGGTCATCATGTCCCGGGTGGCTTGGATCGCTGGCCAATTGCTGTCCAACTAAAGGTGATATCCCTGTCACTTTCCCAGGCCCTTAAGAAATAAGACAACCCCAAAAATATACTTCAGTGATCAAATATAAAAGATAAATATGTATAAATTTTTTGCATCAAAATTATGTACCTGGGGACGTGGTTGGAAGCGTGTTGGACTGTGGCTTAGCGTGTCTACGTTTTCTTAAGAAAATAGCCGCAAACGCTGACGAGAGAGCCACAAACACGGAGGCGAACGTAAGGCCAAGAATGAGTGGTAATTTGTTTTTCTTCTTCCGTCTAACATTGTTTGCCCCACCTAAAACGTCGTCAATGGAAAGGAGTCAAAATGGTTTTAATTAACAACATTTATATTCAAACTCACTGCAAACGAAGCAAAAGGGATAATATTTAGATTTATGTCTGATTAATAGTGACAGTCTCAATAAATCATCTAGGTAGCAATATATTGAACCAATCAATTAAAAATAACCATAAAATAAAATTGGATATAGTTTGCAAGTACAAACCTCCCACTGCCTTGTTTGTTCGTGTTTCCGTTCCTCCAGAACCTATAAATGTAACCAAATAATAACAAAGTTGTAGTATTTTATAATAAAATTACAGTAAATTTATCATGACTCATTTCATTCCATATATACCATTGTCCGAACATATACAGTGATCTTCATGTTCAAAGTTTAGTTATTTATTTCAAAAGTAGTCATAAAGTATACTTACCTTCCGAATTATCATTGCTATCGCCGCTTTGTCCTCCACCACCACTGCCGCTTTTCCTCCTCCATTATCGCCACCGTCTTGGCCATAACTTATCGAATATAGCTCCAAAGCATTGATAATAGGAGGCAAAGTAGAGTCATCCGTAGACTGAAGGACCACTTGGGAAACTGACGTGGCCACCACATCTCTTACGACAACTTGAGTCACTTTCCCGAACACCGGTACGATGGGACCTGAACCCACTTCGTTGGTATCTAAGAAAATGTTGAACGACCGTGTTTGAGTCCGACCTAGACTCGGAGGCTCCGAGAAGTATAGAGCCAAGTAAACCGGTAAGCCCGCTAAGGGTAGTGTGTCGTCTGATAGAATTAAGCTGGCTGCTGACAAAGCCTTTGACATTACAATCTCGGGCGGCTTGTTTGACGCGCCAGAATTGTCGATGGATGGGGCTGAGGTCGTTAATTTGCTGATTGTTGGGTCGTTGGAACTTGACTGGAACCATAGCCTACCGTACGGGTCTAAAGGGTAGCTACAATATTTTTGCAAGAAACCAACAAAAGGAAGAAAACTCATTAGTCAAATGAGAATGTGAATGTTTAAAAAAAAAAAAAAAATCATATACTATATTAAATACTTAAAATATAAATAAACGTAAACTAAATTCAGAAAATCCTCCAAAGTATCACACAAAAAATGTTAGCCCACTTAAAATAAAACTGATATATCATGGTTTTTGTGGTTTTTAACCATGATATAAGGAGTCTTTTAGTGTCTTTTCATTTGTTTCTAGATTGTTTTTGAGTCTTTACAGGTTTTTAGCATGAAATGAGCAAAGTGGAGCAATTTGGATCAGTTTGGAGGAATAATCTGCAAGAAATCAACTTGGAATCGATCAGAGGAGATGGTGTCGATCGACACTGCCTTAGCATCGATCGACACCCAGTCCAAACCGACGAGAGAGCCAAATTTGGAAGTTTTACAAAGTTGCCCGAAGTTTTCCATATTTGCAAGACTAGTCCCTGACGTGTTTTAGGACATATATATATAGTTTTTAGGTTTTCCAAACCCTTAAGTTATATTCTATCAAGTTTTATTTTTCCTGCAACCCTGAGAGATTTTTGAGAGCTTTTGGAGAGAGAGATCTGAACTGCTTTGAGAGAAGAATTCTTAAACTCCTTTCTTACTCTTTTAATCTCTATTGCTTATTATTCAGAATTATGTTTTGTTCTTCATTGAATATGTCTGAGTAATTTGCTTGTTCGGTTTAGGATTTTTCACAGGGATTTTATGAATTATTAGATCTGTTTATTTAGGATTCTTTATCTATCTAGATCTTCATCTTAGGTTGTTCTTCATATTAATCCTTGATTGGCCATCTAGAATTAATACTCTAGGAAAATAAATTGATATGAGAATATAATTGATTTTCCTGATAAAACCTTTTGATGAGCAAAATTATTTCTTGCAAAGAGATTTGATTTAATAATTTTGTGAACAATCTAAACCTGATTTTATTGCTGATTTTTAACCTAGAATTTTACAAAGAGATTTGGATTTTCTGGTTTTAAATTTAGATATTATTTGCAGTGAGAACTGATTTAATTTACAAAAGTGTTTAGAGTTCTAGATTTGTTCTTAATTGCTTGAATCCTAATTTATTGATTGATTTAATATTTCATAATTTCCTGAGAAATTCCCTAGGCCTAGCTTTTTGATTTTCTGAATTTACAACAACTTTTCTATTTTGCATTGCTTTTATTTTAATTCAAATTAATCTGTTTAGCATAATTATAAAACTCTATAATTTATTGTGTAGTCTTGAGTCCTTGTGGAATTCGACCCCTAAGTACTGCAGTGATCTCTTAATTTGAGAGAGTAGCTCTATGGTTAATTTGAGCATATCAAAAACAACCAAAATTATATTTTCGGTTTTTTAAATTGTCAATAAACAGATTTAACTTAATTTGAATTAGTTAGAGTTAACTGGATTACCCTATAAGCTCTTTGGCACCATACGCATATCTTTGTTGGAGAACGAGACCTTCGTCAGGACCAAGATCGTCATACATCCCAGCGTCCAAACTAGAAACTTCAATAGATGATATAAAAGGATCATCCGAAAGCGATGTACGGATTAGGCAAACGCTGATAGTCTCACTCGCCGGAGCATATATCACCTCGGAGACAAACAGTGAATCAGTAACTACACTGTCAAGATGTTTTCCATCGTAAACAACGTTAAACGACGGTGGGGACGACTTCGTGTCGTTCTCACGAGAGTTTTCCCGCCTTTCGTCGCCGGAATGTTGGTGTAGCAGTTGGTTTGACCGGAAGAGAAGTATCTAAGGTTGTTGATCGGCTCTGTAAGGTTACCCGGAATCAGGAGCGACTCACCCGTGGTGACGAAGCCTTTGTCTCCAAGCCATGTTACATTGTCAGCGTCCACGTAGGATCTCGAAGCTCCACAGTCGATGCTTATATCTAATGATAATGCAGATAAGAAAACAAAAAAAAAAACGATTAGAGACCAAAACAATCGAATAATATCTTTAGTTTAAGATAACAACGAAGATTAATGCATGGAGAGATGAGTGCTGTTACGTACTCTCTGCGAGAGAAAATGTTATGGTGGTTAGAGAGAGGAGAGTGAGAAGAAGAGGCGCAGCCATGATATGAAATGAGCTACTTAGATTAATACACGAATATGCATCTATATATATCATTTATAATTGCGTATTTATATATATGGTTGACTTAACGTATTGACGTATTGTGATATTATTATACGCGTTTATTCGCACAGTGTGTTTATAGTTGACTACGATCAAATGGACTAGGCATGGCATAAAAACTGTATCCGAATATAAATTAAACAGCTCAACATTCTTTTAATAAACAAAAAATATATGGGAATATACATATAATAGTTACGGATAACTAGTATATTTAGTGGTCATAAAAGTCTATAAATTAACCAAATGGCTTTACGTAATGTTCCAAAGCACAAAAGATTTTAAAGAAATAACTCTTCTTTATTGATGTTTAGAAATATAACTCAAAAACTAAACCTTCTAAGCTCTTATGCTTCTTAAGGATTGTCACAACTCAACAACCTTATTTATAAAACTAGAAATCTTTTACTAATCTTATTCCTATTAGGAACTAGATACCTCCTAATTCTTAATAAGATAATGATGAGCTCCTATAGTCCTTATCCAACTTGATAAGTCTATCTTGAGCTCTAAGCAATGTTGAAGCTTATCCAACATTCACCCCCTTAAACTTCAAGTTCTTCTTAGTGAGGTCTTGCACTCCAATGTAGCTCCTCATCTCTTTGAACTGAATCCTTGCTAGGGCTTTAGTAACTATGTCAGCCTTCTGCTCTTCTCCGGGAATAAACACCACTTCAATTTGTCCATTTTTGACACACTCTCAAATGAAGTGGTATCGTTTGTGTATGTGCTTGGTTCTGCCGTGAAACACTGGGTTCTTGGAGAGTTCAATGGCGGATTTGTTGTCTATGTACAGAGTTACCTTCTTTGTATTCTGTCCTGTAATCTCACTCAACAAATCCTGAAGCCAAATGGCTTGTTTTGCAGCTTCTGTTGCAGCCATGAACTCGGCCTCGCAGGAAGATAAAGCAACTATCTGTTGCTTCTGCACACACCAAGTAATTGGTAATTCTCCAAAGTAAAACATGAAACCAGCCAACGATATCCTTCGATCCTCTTCGCTTGTAGACCAAACTGTAAGCCAAAGTACCTTGCACATACCTTAAAATTTGTTTAAGAGCAACACCATGAGACTGTCGCGGGTCCTGCATATACCTGCTCACTACTCCAACTGAGAAAGCAAGATCAGGTCTCTTATGCAACAGGTATCGTAGGCACCCTATTCTCCGACGATACAAAGTAGAATCTGCTACATGCTTCTCTTTTTCTGCTTTGGACATTTTTAAACCGAACTCCATAGGTATATGAGTTAAGTTACACTCGTCCAAACCAGCCTCCTTTAGAATCCTTCTTGCATATCCCTCCTGCTTGAGCTCAATGCCGTTTTCATTCTGTAGGAATTCTATATCAAGGTAATAAGTGAGCTTACCAAGATCTGTCATTTCAAATTCTGAAGACATTGAAGCTTTAAACTCTTGTATAATCGCTAATGAACTCCCTGTGATGAACAAATCATCGACATAAACAACAACAATCAACAACCTCGCTTCCTCTGTTTTGTGATAAACGACACTTTCCTTTGAACACTTCTTGAATCTCAAACTTCTCAAAATCTGATCAAGTTTAGTGTTCCATGCCCGTGGAGCCTGTCACAAACCGTATAAAGCCTTAAAAAGTTTGAAAACCTTATGTTCTTCTCCCTTCTTTTCAAAACCTTCGGGTTGTGACACATAAACCTCCTTGTTCAGCTCCCCGTGTAAGAACGCTGTCTTGATGTCCAAATGGTGGATTTCCCAGCCATAAGAAGCAGCAAGACCCACAAGCAGCCTGATTGTTTCCAGTCGAGCCACTGGAGCAAAAACTTCTTCAAAATCGATCCCTTCTCGTTGAGCATATCCTTTTGCTACTAAACGAGCTTTGTACTTACTGATCGATCCGTCTGCATTCCTTTTGATCTTTAAAACCCACTTAAGACCAATAACCTTTACTCCTCTTGGCTTCTCAACTAACATCCATGTCTTGTATCGAACTAATTTCTTCCTTACACGCCAACGTCCAAACAGTTAAACCTTTTGCATCCTCATAGCTCAATGATTCATCATTGATTGATAAAAGAAGTTTCTCACATTCGATATCTGCTAGAAGTGCATAATCATCAAGGTAACCAGGACGCCTTACTTGTCTTTCTGATCTTCTAAGTTGTGGTTGTTGAATAACATCTGCAGGCTGATTATCAAACTCAATCTCTTCATCCTCAGATTCGTCTTGGTCTATGTCTTCCTCCTGTTCATCTTGCTCGAATTGAGCTCTGTTTTCATGATTGTTCTCTGGTTGGTTACTCACATATGGTCCCTGTCCATCATCTACGACTCCTCCCCATGTCATATTGAACATACATGGTGCTTTCTCGACTATCTCATCAGCTCCCTTCCAAGTCCAACCATCCTTCTCATTGAAAACAACATCACGACTTACAACAACTCTTCTTGTTGTTAGATTATAAAGCCTATAAGCTTTAGTTCTTGGCTCAATCCCAAGATGAACAAGTGTTTGAGATCGGTCATCAAGCTTCTCAAGTTCACCGGTTCAATTTTCGCATAGGCAAGACAACCAAACACTCTAATATGTTCTATACTCGGTTTTGTGTTTCGAAAATACTCATAGGGAGTTTGATTCTTTAGAGCTCTTGTAGGAACTCTATTAATCAAATATGTCGAATGCCTAACTGCTTCTCCCAAGAAATAGTTTGGTACATTCATAGCTTTTAATATGCTCCTTGTCATCTCCATTAACGTACGATTCCTCCTCTCAACAACTCCATTTTGTTGTGGAGTATAGGGATCTGTTAAGTGTCTTCTAATTCCATTCTTTTCACAAAAATCCTGAAATTCTCTTGAAGTAAACTCCCCTCCTCTATCAGTACGTAGAGTAATGATCAGCTTATCACACTCTTTCTCAACAAGATTTTTAAAAGCTTTAAACTTCTCAAACGCCTCACTCTTCTCCTTTAGCAATATTGTCCACATATATCGAGTGCAGTCATCAATTATCACGAATACATACCTGTTTCGTGACAGAGTAGTGGGTGATATAGGTCCACACAGGTCCGCATCTAGAAGCTCCAAAGTCCTAGAAGCTCGATATTGTGTTGCAGTAGGGAAAGCTCGACATGTTTGTTTTCTAACTAGACATGACTCGCATAGTTGGTTTTCTTTGTCGATTTTTGGCAGTCCATAAACCATTTGCTGTGTTGACATGTTCATGATGGTCTTGAAACTTATGTGCCCAAGCCTCGCATGCCATCGCCATGTATCATCTTCGGATCTTGTTCGCAGACAGATAGGCTTACCGATTTTTAGGTTGATTCTGTAGAGATTGTTTGGAGATCTTAGTACCCTTACTAAGAGTCTTCCTCTTGGATCGTGTAGTGTTAGATAGTTCTGCCTCATTCTAACATCACAACCATGCTCTGTTGCTTTTCCTAGACTTAGAATGTTACTTTTAAGTTCCGGTATGTAGTATATATCTCTTACTAGCTGCTGTTCTCCATTTTTTCCTTCAAATAGAATTGGACCTTTACCACTGATGTCAACACATGATCCATCTCCGAATTTCACCCTACCTTTAATTCTCTCATTCAACTCCGAAAGGAAAGACTTAACACCAGTCATGTGATTTGATGCACCGTTATCCAAATACCAAGTTCCTTCTTCGACTTTCTCTTGTTCGAACTTCTTTGGTAATAGTTTCTCTTCATTAAGAAACACGATTTCATGCATGTAAAAGGTTGCATCTGCTTCCTCTGTTTCTGTTTTGTTAACCTCTTGTTGATTTTGATTTCTCTCTGGACAGGCAGAGGCGTAATGACCAGGTTTATCACACCTAAAGCAAATTAGAACCTTATCCTTCTTTTCCTTGTTCTGATTCTGTTCCTTTTGATTTGAAGGGCGATCCTGCTGATAGCCTCTTCCTCTGCCTCGACTGTTGTACCCACGATCCGTCATCTCGGGTAATGGGCAAAAGGCCTAGGCCGAGCACGACTAATGGGCCAAGAGCGTATTACTGGTCGGCCCATCAGGCTCGGAGAAAAGAAGAGAGTGCGGAGAGGCGTCGTGTTAGTCAGCTCGCAGCTCGAGCTCGGTCAAAGATTCCTGCATTCAAGAGAATTAATTAAGACGCAGAAATCGTGTCTTATTAATTACGCATTAATTGGGTAATAAATTGGTCGGTATAAATATGTAAGGGGGGG
>NC_025693.1:19414515-19423411 GCF_000633955.1 Camelina sativa
GGGGGGGGGGGGAGTCTTTGTAAAGGATGGAACAATTTTCCTCTCAAAGCAATACAATACAATCAGTTATTCAAACACTCTCAATTCAGTTCGAAACTCTTAACGGTGGTAAGCTCCTCCATAATTAAATCACTTCAGAAGGAGAGAATTGATCTCAGTTCTCACATTTGGCGCTAGAAGGAGGGGAGTTATCACCTAACTCTTGTTAGTTCCGACTTCATATCCAAATCCATTTCACCCAACCACCGCTATGGCAACCGACTCTTCCAACTAGGCAACTCTGGAGGTTATCCAGAAGCTCTTGCAGGACTTGTCTGAGAAGTCCGACCGTCAGCAAGCAGCCTCGGCTGCTCTTACAGAACGTTTTGAAAGCCTGGAGGGTCAGGTCTCCACCCGTTTGGAGGAAGTCACAACGTCAGTAGCCGACCTCTCAGCCTCCCACCGCGCGTACGCCGATCGGGTTGATCTCTTGTCCTCCAACCAAAACCCACGCCGACGTGCTCTGGATTTTTCCGGCATTACTCTACCTCTTGCTTCGCAGACAACAGCAACAAATGCCACCCCGGGAGATTCTTTCCCACCTCAGCTCAATACTCAAGTAGCGCCACCTCTGGTTGGCGATAGCCCCACTCCGGTTCAGCCCGGTGTTCCTGGATCCTCCGAGGTCCCAGTTCGTCTTCCTCTCCCCGTGGGTGGAAACACTTTGACTCCGGGGTATGTTACCAATCCCGAGATCTTCCGCATGCAGAGCGAAATCCGGGACATGCGGTCCGTGATGCATAGTGCTACCACTTCGGCTCCGGATATATTCCGGGTGATCGAGGAGTCGAGGCGAACTCCTTTCTCAGATCAAGTAGCCCGAATCCGCATCAAGGATACTGGTAAAATTAAGTTCTCGAGCTACGAAGGAAAGGGGGATCCGACCAATCATCTCAATACTTTCCTGTTGACAGCTAGCCGAGTAGACCTCGAGCCTCACAAAGCAGACGCTGGGTACTGCAAGTTGTTCGCAGAAACGTTTTGCGGACCGGTACTACTTTGGTTCGCGTCTTTAGCAGCCGGATCCATAAACAACTTCACCGAGCTGTCGACCTTGTTCGTCAAGCTGTATTCTAGCTTAATCGAAACCGCGGTGACAGATGCTAAGCTTTGGAATTTAAGCCAAAAGGCCGGAGAGTCTCTCCGATCTTATATAACAAAGTTCAAGGAAATCCAGGTTCAGATCCCAGGACTCTCGGACTCCACTGCTCTGGCTGCGTTAAAAAACGGCCTCTTGCACGAATCTCGCTTCCGCGAGGAGTTGTCCGTGAATCGGTCCCCAACCATTCAGGATGCGTTACACCGGGCATCGAACTGGATAGTCACAGAGGAGGACAATATTGCCGCTGCGCTGAAACAAAACGTTCCGCCTACAGGAAAACCCCGGTTCGAAGCACCTGCCAAAAAGACTCCGCCTACGACTCCGAAGTCCGGGCCTAGCACGTTCGCAGTCACCCAATCCCCCAAGAAGAATTCTCCAAAGAATTCACCGTCTAAACCTCCATTCTCACCGCGCTCCAAGAGTGGTGTACTCCCAAGTAACAAGTGGGTCCGAGATGAGGACACGTACTGCGAGCTCCATAAAACCAACAGTCATTCCACTCGTGACTGCAAGAAACTGATGCACCTCCTCGCAGAAAAGTATGTGGCGGGAGAGATGCAAAATGTAACAATCGAGGAGTTGGAGCAGAAAGCGAATCCTGAGGTGGACGAAGATGCTCCACCTTCAAAAAAACCGAAGCAATCTGACGGCAATGAAGTCCCCAAGAAAAGAATAGACGTGATAATGGGGGGATCGCGCCTCTTTTGAAACTCCATCACTGCAATCAAAGACCATCAGCGGAAGCTCACCAGCCCTCAGCCGAAGCGAGCTAAGGTTACAGCAAGCGACCTACCTGAAGTTTCTTTCTCTGAGAAGGAAACTGAGGAGCTGGACACTCCGCACGATGACGCACTCGTCATATCACTTGACGTGGCAAACCACGAAGTGTGCCAGATCCTAATTGACACTGGGAGTTTGGTAGACTTGATTTTCCTCGAGACGCTTTCTAGAATGGGTATCGGGAAAGAGCACATCGTGGGACCGCCCTCACCTTTGGTTTCGTTCACGAGCGAGACGTCGATGTTGTTAGGCACGATCACACTATCGGTGTCCACTCAAGGAGTGGTTAAAATGGTGGAGTTCACGGTTTTTGACCGACCTGCGGCCTATAACATTATTTTGGGAACTCCCTGGCTCTACCAGATGAAGGCAGTAGCCTCGACGTACCATCAGTGCGTCAAATTTCCGACCCCGCGAGGAGTCCGAGAGATTCTAGGAAGCCAAAGGACGGCAAGGAGCTGCTATCTTGCAAGTCACAAGCTCCTGGTACAATAACAACCACAGCTCGAGGTCCCGAAGAATCCGGTTCGGAAGCAGTTAAAAGGTGACCTCACAGAGCCCATTTTCATCAATGATAAGTTTCCAGATCAGGAAATCAAGATCGGAGTGGGATTGGATAGCGAGCTCCGAGCTAGTCTAATTACCTTCCTGAAAGAAAATATGGCCACCTTTGCGTGGTCCGTAGACGAAATGCCCGGAATCAGTCCGGAAGTTATCTCCCACGAGCTGAATGTGGATCCAACGTTCTGACCTATAAAACAGAAGCAAAGGAAGCTGGGTCCTGAGCGAGCTGAAATCGTTAACAAAGAGGTGGAACGTTTGCTGAAGGCAGGGCAGATATGCGAAGTGAAGTACCCTGAGTGGCTCGCAAATACAGTGGTAGTCAAAAAGAAGAATGGAAAATCACGAGTTTGCGTCCATTTCACCGACCTGAACAAGGCGTGCCCCAAGGATAGCTTTCCACTTCCGCATATCAACAGGCTAGTTGAGTCCACTTCGGGTCACGAGCTGATGTCTTTCATGGATGCCTTCTCCGGCTACAACCAAATCCTTATGAACCCGGACGACCAGGAGAAGACTGCATTCATTACGGACCGCGGGATTTACTGTTACAAGGTGATGCCTTTTGGGTTAAAGAATGCGGGAGCAACTTACCAGAGACTGGTAAATCGAATGTTCGAGCACCAGCTCGGAAGAACCATAGAAGTCTACATCGACGACATGTTGGTGAAGTCAATGGAAGCTAGCTCGCATCTCACAGATCTGAAAGTTTGCTTCGACATCCTGAATCAGTTCGGGATGAAGCTTAACCCCACAAAATGCATTTTTGCAGTCCCATCAGGGGAGTTTCTGGGGTACATCGTCACAGAAAGAGGAATTGAAGCGAATCCGAGGCAGATTAATGCTTTCTTGTCTAAGAGTTCTCCTAGGACTTTACGCGAAGTGCAACGCCTTAATGGACGGATCGCAGCCCTCAACCGTTTCATCTCTCGATCTACGGACAACTTCCTCCCGTTCTACCAGTTGTTGAGAAAAGCGGGGAAGAACTAATTATGGGATGCGAAGTACGAAGAGGCATTCTCTCAGCTCAAAGCTTATCTATCTGAACCGCCGGTCTTGGCTAAGCCCGAGTTCGGAGGGCCACTTTTTCTTTATGTAGCCGTCTCGGACAGTGCAGTCAGTGGAGTCTTGGTTTGGGAGGAAAGGGGGGGGGAGCAGCGACCAATTTTCTATGTCAGTAAGTCATTTACTGGGGCAGAGTCCAGGTACCCTATGATGTAGAAATTGGCCCTAGCAGTAGTCACTTCGGCAAGAAAGCTGCGGCCTTACTTCCAGTCCCATACAATCATAATCCTAACGACGCAACCACTTCGGACGGTGTTACATAGTCCAAGCCAGTCCGGGAGACTAGCTAAATGGTCTGTCGAGCTGAGTGAATACGACATCGAGTTTCGGACTCGAACTTGTGCTAAGGCGCAAGTGCTGGCTGACTTTTTGATCGAACTCCCACTAGCCTCTTTGGTTAGCGACAATGTCGAAGTCCCATGGACGTTGTATGTTGATGGAGCCTCTTCCAGATCGGGAGCAGGAATTGGGGTCCGTCTCACTTCTCCTATTGGCAAAGTAATCGAGCAGTCATTTCGCTTGGCTTTCAGTGCATCAAACAACGAAGCCGAATATGAATCCTTCCTCCAAGCTTTTTGCGATTCGCAGCTGGTCACCAACCAATTCTTGGGGGAGTACGAGACAAAGGATGGTCATATGGAGGCTTATTTGTCCACAGCTCGAGAATTAGTCACTAAGTTCGAGGATTTTGAAACCACTAAGATCCCACGAAGTTAAAACTCCGCTGCGAACGCTTTAGCATCTCTGGCATCCACTTCGGATCCTGCGATGACAAGAATTATCCCCGTCGAAGTCATCCAGTTTCCAAGCATCCGACTAGAGAGCTCAAACGTAGTCACCCGGGCAATGAAAAAACAGTTGGCTGTTGAGGAGGCAGCTCGCAAGGCGGCTGCAGACTCTTTGCCACCGAAGGACTCAGTCCCCGTTATGCCTACTCCGATGGAAGTTCACCCACCTTTGGCCGAGCAAGACGCGAGTCAAACTCCAGAATCGTCAAACTCACCAGTTGACAATCAAGCTGTTATCCCGCATGCTACTTTGAGTGGTGCGAACTCTAACAGCTGGGGGGCAGGCGATTGGCGGAGCCCGATCTGGGCTTACTTGTAAAAAGGAGAACTCCCAGCCGACAAATGGGCAGCCAGAAAACTCAAGATTGTCAGTGCGCGGTATTGCGTTCACAACGGAATACTCCTACGCGGAAGTGTAGCTGGTCCTTATCTAACATGTGTTGCCGGTAAAGAGCCTGCGATGCTTATGCGAGCTGTTCTCGACGGTCCCAATGGGAATCACTCCGGAGGTCGGACTCTCGCTTTCAAAATCAAAAGGCAAGGCTACTTCTGGCCTACTATGGTCACGGACTGCGAAAACTATTCTCGAGCTTGTGAGAAGTGTCAAAAGCACGCTCCGTCAATCCATCAACCTACCGAGCTCCTGTCTTCGGTGTCCGCACCTTACCTATTCATGAGCTGGTCTATGGATATCATTGGTCCATTACATCGAGGACTGGGAGGAGTTCAAGCGAAGAAGTAGGTAGAAGCTGCGGCTTACGTGAAAGTAACAAGCGAAGAAGTAGAGCAATTCGTGCTAAAGAATATAATCTATCGCTACGGCGTCCCTTGCGAAATTGTCACGGACAATGGTCCGCAGTTCATCTCCTCGAAGTTCGAAGGGTTCTGCGCAAAGTGGAAGATTCTACTTAATAAGTCAACTCCTCGTTACCCGCAAGGTAATGGACAAGCCGAAGCGATGAACAAGGTCATACTGGCTAACTTGAAGAAACAGCTCGATTCTCGCAAAGGGCGCTGGCCAGACGAGCTGCAGGGCGTTCTTTGGGCAATCCGAACAACACCTCGCCGGGCCACTAATGAAACACCTTTTTCCCTGGTTTACAGAGTTGATGCCGTAGTCCCAGCCGACATAGAGGTCCCTTGAGTCCGTACTTCGCTAAACCCACTCCGAGTTGAGGAGAATGAGGAATTCCTACAGGATACTCTCGATACAATTAATGAGCGTCGGGACCAGACCTTAGTTTGGATCCAGAATTACCAGAATGCAGTAGCTCGGTACTATAACTCCAAAATCCGAAGTAAGTTCTACGAGAACACCAAGGAGCTCAATGCAGGGAAGCTGGGAATCAATTGGGAAGGACCGTACAGAATTACTCACGAAGTCCGAAATGGAGTTTATCAGCTCGAGGATTCTGAGGGAAAACCAGTTCCGAGGTCCTGGAACTCTTTACACCTTAAACTCTTTTACAGTTAATATATTTGTATCGAACTACGTTTAGCTTGATCCCGATAAGGGTACGTAGGCAGCCCACTTCGGGTCCAGCTATCCATATTAATAAAATTTAAAGTTTTCTTAAACTTTTTTATTAATATTGGTTCAAAAAGCCGAAATCAGACTTCGCATATATCATTCGTAGCCGAGGTTCAACTTCGCAAATCTAAACCGAAGTTCTCACTTCGTACCTTGCTTTACTTATTAAAGTCGAAGCTTAGTTTTGCGAAACTCTAATCTAAACCGAAGTTCTCACTTCGTACTCAGCTTTACTTATTAAAGTCAAAGCTTAGTTTTGCAAAACTCTAATCTAAACCGAGGTATTCACTTCGTACTTAGCTTTACTTATTAAAATTGAGGTTTTATTTTGCGAATTCTTAAACCGAAGTTCTCACTTCGTGTTCATTTCTGCTCGTATCATTAAATTCGCATTTAGGATGGCAACAAAAAATAAAAATAATAATAATTTCGAATACGGAGTGATCACCACGACCAAAACACTCCGAAACAAGTCTAAAAATAAATGCAACAAACAAGGGGGCAACTTGTGCCAAAACAACCCTGAGATAGAGTCTATTGAGTAGGGAGAGCCTGCCTCTCCTCCCTCCGCACCCTCTCAATCTTGCAGCTGTTGCCAGCTTCGAGTAGCTGGTTGCGGAGTTCGAACTCGTGCAACCTGTTCTTTGCTACCTTAGCGTACTCCGCCGCCTCAAAGTAAAGGTCCCCCGTCTTCTTCAGCTTGTCTCGAAGGTCTTCATTAGCAACCCCGAGGTCGAGTACCTCTATCTCAGCCTTCTTCATCCGAGCTCGGATTTGCTCGGCTTTCGCCATGGTGTCGGCATTCTCGGCCTCCAGTCTGGCATACTCCTGTACCTGAGCTTCCAGGTCAGCAATCCTTTCTTGAAGGAGATTCACTTCGGAAGACGAAGGGGAGGCGAACAGTTGATCCTCGTAGGATGCCACCGAGGAGTTAAACTCGATCATCAGCTGATGAAGTCACAGCTCGTTAAAAACGGTGAAAGGTGGCAAAGCAAAACAAAAGCCAAAAGGGTGTGTCACTAACCTCGCCGATCTTGTCCGCAAAGCGGAAGAAATTCGCACGGTTTAGCTCGGACATATCGGCGAAGGCCGGAATCCGAACTCCGGGCCGAGTATAGTTCCTCATTAGATCGGCTGGGGACGCAGGGGGGGGCTTAAAGATTTGGGCAAAGTCATTTCTTCTCTGACAACTATCAAGAACAGTGAAAGTATAAAAAGTAAAAGCACTTTAGGAAACCTTTACCTCGGGGGGAAGGACGTTGCTCCTTCAGAGGTAGTCTTCCGGAAGGGTCCCCAGACTCTTTAGTAGGAGGAACCTCCTTAGATCTCCTCTCCGAGGAGAGACCCTTGTCTCTCGAGCTAGACTTACTCCGCTCATCTCCCGATGAGCCAGTCTGGGCTCGGCTCCTCTCACGAGAAGAGGAGGAAGTCTCGGGTTCCTTTCTCTTCTTGGAAGAGTCAACTTGTTGGGAGCTGACCTCAGTGGAGGTCTTCTTCGTCAGCGGGGGGAAACAACGACCTCCCATGGCTCGTCGCTAGAGTCAGCGATGACAATCACGGAAGGCACCAATGGGCCAGCCGGAGCCCCGGTAGATTCTGTGCGGGGCCCGGAAGAGCCAGCTAGGAGCGCGGAAGTCCCGCTTACCTCGGGGACGGAGGAATTCTTAGTGGGGATGCGAGCCTTGCTGATGTGACCGCCGGACGCGGTCACGGTACGATCGCGGTACGGACGCGGCTTGGACTTACGGCCAACTTTCAGTCGGTGAAGCTTTTCACGGCCGAGGTTCTGGGCTTCGGTTCTAGGGAAGAATCAAACGATGGAGACGGAGTTTGAAGGAATTCAAACGAGCCGTTCGGGGGATACTTCAGGAAGCCACGAACGGTTCAATCGGTCAGTACGGATGCGGGACGAGCGGGTGGACGTCTTTGAGGGAAACGATAGCGGAATGATTTGAGATGATTCGAGGGGACTCGAGAGAGATGAAAGAGGACAGATGGAAACGTAGTGAGGGGAAAACACGGATGGATCGATTGACGACACAAGAGGTTTGGCTCTCCTCTTGATACGGTCGCTAACAAGGGCGAACCCGGTTCGCGTCTTGTTAGGGTTTTCTCAAGGTTCAATCCCGGATTGAAGAAAGAGAAGAGTGAGACAAGTTTCAAGAATCTCTCTTGAGAAAAGTTTTATTTTCATACAAGTCTAAGGAGGAACAAGGGCTTAAGAAGAGTTTAAATAGCTAGGTCTAGGTAGGAGCTTAAGGACACGCGGATTCATCTTGATCCGCACATCGTCCTTTTGACGTGTCCCCTTTACAAAGAGAACACATCGCCACCTTTTGACTAACACGCTTAGCCACAAACACTCTCCAACGTTCATAAACATAGGATCAAAAGAGAATATTCTCAAGTTCAAAATTAAACCAAAAATAAGAGGGAAAGAGAGATAACCGCCTTGGCCTTGCGCGTGAAGCAACTTAGCCTTTAGGCGTTTTGCGTTTAGCTCCATGCCTCGTTAAAACCTCCTCCGGTAAACCCATTGGGACAAACCCGGAGTGAGGAAAAAGAGTACACTTCCTCGCTTAACGACTTGACCGTCTTCACTCTTGGGTAAGAGTGAAGACTAAGCGGACTGAGCCTTCGGAGTCTTCGTTGGGTGGCTGGTGTCGGACGTAGGTTCGGACAAATAGGTTGAGCCGCTGTTTGGCCGCCTTTGCTGAGCTCTTGGAACGTGTGGTGGCTCCGGGAAGGATCGTTGGAGCCTTGGCCACGTCTGAAGAGGTTGCCCTGGTCGCGTCCGATGCGTCTTGGTCAGGCGTCTCGGTCGCGTCCGGCGTGTCTTGGTCTTCTTGGCTGAGGTCGCGTCCTGCGATCACATCATTCCCTCCCCCTTGAAAAGGTTTTGTCCCCAAAACATCTTCGTCTTCACCTACATAAAACGGAACGAGGTCAGTGACATTGAATGAGGTGGACGTACCATACTCACCTGGAAGCTCAAGTCGGTAGGCGTTATCGTTGATCTTCTCGATGACT
>NC_025693.1:19424031-19424380 GCF_000633955.1 Camelina sativa
GCATGACGTCTCTTGAGGTTGGTCTGGCCGTGGAGGTGCTTGAGGGTTTCGTAATCAGTATGAATCACAAACTCTCTCGCCAATAGATAATGTTGCCAAACCTCCATGGCACGAACGAGGGCGTATAACTCCTTGTCATACGTAGGGTAATTAAGCGTAGCTCCACTAAGCTTCTCACTAAAGTACGCCACCGGTTTGCCTCCTTGAGTCAGGACAGCTCCGACTCCAACTCCCGACGCATCGCACTCAACCTCAAAAGTTTTGTTGAAGTCGGGCAATGTAAGCAAGGGTGCTTGCGTGAGGCGTTTCTTGAGCTCGGTGAACGCCTTGTCTTGTTCCTCTCCCCATC
>NC_025693.1:19424517-19428735 GCF_000633955.1 Camelina sativa
TGAATCACAAACTCTCTCGCCAATAGATAATGTTGCCAAACCTCCATGGCACGAACGAGGGCGTATAACTCCTTGTCATACGTAGGGTAATTAAGCGTTGCCCCACTAAGCTTCTCACTAAAGTACACCACCGGTTTGCCTCCTTGAGTCAGGACAGCTCCGACTCCAACTCCCGACGCATCGCACTCAACCTCAAAAGTTTTGTTGAAGTCGGGCAATGTAAGCAAGGGTGCTTGCGTGAGGCGTTTCTTGAGCTCGGTGAACGCCTTGTCTTGTTCCTCTCCCCATCGAAACTCGCTGTTCTTCTTGATCACGGAGGTGAGAGGCGCGGCGATCGTACTGAAATCTCGCACAAACCTCCGGTAAAAACTGGCTAGGCCGTGGAACGACCGGACTTGAGTGATGCTCGTTGGCGTGGGCCACTCCTCTATTGCGCGTATCTTCTCTCCATCGACCTTGAGGCCCTGCGAACTCACAACAAAGCCTAAAAAGACCAATTCATCAGCAGCAAACACGCACTTTTTCAAGTTTGCGTAGAGTTGCTCTTCGCGGAGGGTAAACAAGACAGCCTCTAGGTGTTTTACATGATCAGTCAAACTAGAGCTATATACCAATATATCATCAAAATAAACCACTACGAATTTATTGATAAACGATCTCAAAACATGGTTCATAAGACGCATAAAGGTAGAGGGGGCGTTAGAAAGACCGAATGGCATTACCAGCCATTCGTACAAACCCTGTTTTGTCTTGAAGGCCGTTTTCCACTCGTCACCCTCCTTCATCCGAACTTGATGGTAGCCGCTCTTCAGATCGATCTTTGAGAAGACACTGGCGCCGCTAAGCTCGTCTAGCATGTCATCGAGGCGTGGAATGGGGTGGCGGTATTTGATAGTGATGTTGTTGACGGCTCGACAGTCAACGCACATCCTCCATGATCCGTCTTTCTTCGGGACTAGTAGCACTGGTACAGCACACGGACTCAAACTCTCTCGGACGTAACCTTGCGCCATGAGCTCTTTGACTTGTCGCTCAAGCTCCTTCGCCTCTTCGGGGTTGACACGGTAGGCTGGCCGGTTGGGAAGCTGCGCTCCTGGGACTAGATCGATCTGATGTTCGATACCTCTGATCGGTGGTAGGCCTTCGGGGAGTTCTTCGGGGAACACATCGGCGAATCGCTTGAGGACGCCGCGTATGACCTCCGGTAAGGCTTCTAGTGAACCATCAAGACCTGAAAGCAATGCATCTCGAAACAACATCAAAATCACTTGGGCTGAGTCCTTAAGGGACTTTCTAACATCACCATATTGAATCAGGAAATTCTTTTTATCGTTCGAGTCTTTAGACAACTTGTCTTGCATTTCATGTACTTGCGTGGGGCTCAAGGGTTTCAAGCAAATACGTTTGTTGTCATGAACGAAAAAGTATTGGTTAGTATGGCCGCAGTGTGTGGTGCGCTTATCAAACTGCCATGGGCGCCCCAATAAGAGGTGGCTAGCTTGCATAGGCACCACATCACAAAGAACTTGATCCTTATACGGACCGATACTGAATGGGACCGTGACTTGTTCCTTTACTTGGATCACGGTCTTATCATTTAACCATCTCAAGCGATAAGGGCGAGGGTGGTTTGTGGTTTCAAGAGAAAGTTTCTTGACAAGACTGGAACTTGCCACATTAGTGCAAGAACCTCCATCTATGATCAAGCCACAAACGCGACCACTTACAGTGCATCTCGTGTGGAAAATGTTGTCACGTTGGTTGGCGTCATCCGTGGCTACACCGGCGTTCAGGATGCGGCGTATCATGAGCCGTTCTCCGACCTTGGGTTCCGCAACAGCTTCTTCCAGCTCGGTTTCTCCTCGCACCATTTCTTCAGTGGCCTCATCGTCGGACTCGATCTCGCCAGCCTCAGTCAGTATCATCGTCCGTGCGTTCGGACAATCACGAGCGTAATGGCCTCTCCCTTGACACTTGAAACATACAATGTCGCGGCTCCGGACGTCGGTGGTGTTGCGTCGCGGATCTTGGCGCTCATTGGTGGCCGGCTCCCTAGGTTTGAACCTTGAGTCCGCGCTGGTCGCCTTTGGTTTTTCCGGCAATCGGTTTGATGGCGACGCGTTAGGAGTCCAATTGGTAGCTCCTTGAGTTCGGCCACGAGGCGCAGAGGCGCTCTTTTTCTTGATTTGAGTCTCAATTTGCACCGAGAGATGCAACAACTCCTCAAAAGTTTGATAGGGTTGGCGCTCGACCTTGCGTGCATTGCGTTCTTGCAATCCCCCAAGAACTGAGCCATGAGTGACTCTTCGGAGTCATCGACTTGCAACCGGTTGCGCAAGTGTTCAAATTCTTCGTAATACTCCTCCACGTTCCGTGCGCCTTGCGTTAGTCGCCGAAACTTCTTCTGGAGCTCGCGGTGGTAGTAGGGAGGCACGTAGCGCCTTCGCATCTCTGCTTTCAAGACCTCCCAAACAGTGATAGGTCGGTCGCGGTTGCGTCGTTGTTCAGCCTCCAGTCGATCCCACCAGGTAAGGGCGTGATCGGTGAATTGTGCCACCGCATATTGGACCTTTCGTAGCTCCGGATAGGCATGGCACGAGTATAAGTGGTCCATGCGACTTTCCCATTCAAGATAGGCCTCGGGGTCTGACTTGCCTGCGAACGTTGGTGGGACCATCTTGTGGTTCGGCTCATAACGTCTCGGACCTTCGTCGTCTTGATCATCATAGCGGTGTCGTCGTCTAGGCCTCGGTTCAAATTCCTCATCGGACTGATCACTCGCTGGCTCGCGTCGTGGTCGCCTCGCGGGTAACGGATCTTCGCGAGGAGGATTCATAAGTTCAATCCTCGTGAGGCGATCAGCTAGTTGCTCTAGGCCGGCTCGTAATGCGGCGAGGGTGACACCAATCTCTGGTGGCGCTGGTGGAATTTCTTCGGCCATCGTACGGACTGGTTGTTGGTGACGTGGCGTGGCTCCGCGGTATAGGTTTGAATTTAAACCTCGCAAAAAGAAAACCACACGTGAGTCTCACACGCTCAAGAGGACCACACAAAGATTCGTTCCACTATCAATGATTGAGGACAGCTATGACACATGCAATCCTATGACTAAAACAAATAAAGCAAAAGCAAAAGTAAAAGTACTACGCGACAAGAATTGCTTTATGCCTAAGACCGGAAACACAAAAACTAATCGCGAAACTAGCTTTATGGATCTAAAAGTGAACTCGCAAGAACACAAAGGAACAGAGATATGAACACGAAGAACAAATGCGAATTCTAACAACCTAAGCGGACGAAAGACAAACCTAAGCATGCACCAAATTAAACCAAAAAGAACAAGCGAGTCCTATGGAGCTAAAAGATGCAAGCTTTAAACTCAAAGATGGAAACTTTAAAGGAACAGAGAGTTCTGGAAAGAAACAACCTCGTAGGAGCTTTGAAGCTCTGATACCAAGCTGATGTGACCGCCGGACGCGGTCTTGGTACGATCGCGGTACGGACGCGGCTTGGACTTACGGCCAACTTTCAGTCGGTGAAGCTTTCACGGCCAAGGTTCTGGGCTTCGGTTCTAGGGAAGAATCAAACGATGGAAACGGAGTTTGAAGGAATTCAAACGAGCCGTTCGGGAGATACTTCAGGAAGCCACGAACGGTTCAATCGGTCAGTACGGATGCGGGACGAGCGGGTGGACGTCTTTGAGGGAAAGGATAGCGGAATGATTTGAGATGATTCAAGGGGACTCGAGAGAGATGAAAGAGGACAGATGGAAACGTAGTGAGGGGAAAATACGGATGGATCGATTGACGACACAAGAGGTTTGGCTCTCCTCTTGATACGGTCGCTAACAAGGGCGAACCCGGTTCGCGTCTTGTTAGGGTTTTCTCAAGGTTCAATCCCGGATTGAAGAAAGAGAAGAGTGAGACAAGTTTCAAGAATCTCTCTTGAGAAAAGTTTTATTTTCATACAAGTCTAAGGAGGAACAAGGGCTTAAGAAGAGTTTAAATAGCTAGGTCTAGGTAGGAGCTTAAGGACACGCGGATTCATCTTGATCCGCACATCGTCCTTTTGACGTGTCCCCTTTACAAAGAGAACACATCGCCACCTTTTGACTAACACGCTTAGCCACAAACACTCTCCAACGTTCATAAACATAGGATCAAAAGAGAATATTCTCAAGTTCAAAATTAAACCAAAAATAAGAGGGAAAGAGAGATA
>NC_025693.1:19428920-19429412 GCF_000633955.1 Camelina sativa
GCGGTATAGGTTTGAATTTAAACCTCGCAAAAAGAAAACCACACGTGAGTCTCACACGCTCAAGAGGACCACACAAAGATTCGTTCCACTATCAATGATTGAGGACAGCTATGACACATGCAATCCTATGACTAAAACAAATAAAGCAAAAGCAAAAGTAAAAGTACTACGCGACAAGAATTGCTTTATGCCTAAGACCGGAAACACAAAAACTAATCGCGAAACTAGCTTTATGGATCTAAAAGTGAACTCGCAAGAACACAAAGGAACAGAGATATGAACACGAAGAACAAATGCGAATTCTAACAACCTAAGCGGACGAAAGACATACCTAAGCATGCATCAAATTAAACCAAAAAGAACAAGCGAGTCCTATGGAGCTAAAAGATGCAAGCTTTAAACTCAAAGATGGAAACTTTAAAGGAACAGAGAGTTCTGGAAAGAAACAACCTCGTAGGAGCTTTGAAGCTCCGATACCAAGCTGATGTGACC
>NC_025693.1:19430734-19432746 GCF_000633955.1 Camelina sativa
GTCCTTTTGACGTGTCCCCTTTACAAAGAGAACACATCGCCACCTTTTGACTAACACGCTTAGCCACAAACACTCTCCAACGTTCACAAACATAGGATCAAAAGAGAATATTCTCAAGTTCAAAATTAAACCAAAAATAAGAGGGAAAGAGAGATAACCGCCTTGGCCTTGCGCGTGAAGCAACTTAGCCTTTAGGCGTTTTGCGTTTAGCTCCATGCCTCGTTAAAACCTCCTCCGGTAAACCCATTCGGACAAACCCGGAGTGAGGAAAAAGAGTACACTTCCTCGCTTAACGACTTGACCGTCTTCACTCTTGGGTAAGAGTGAAGACTAAGCGGACTGAGCCTTCGGAGTCTTCGTTGGGTGGCTGGTGTCGGACGTAGGTTCGGACAAATAGGTTGAGCCGCTGTTTGGCCGCCTTTGCTGAGCTCTTGGAACGTGTGGGGAAGGATCGTTGGAGCCTTGGCCACGTCTGAAGAGGTTGCCCTGGTCGCGTCCGATGCGTCTTGGTCAGGCGTCTCGGTCGCGTCCGGCGTGTCTTGGTCTTCTTGGCTGAGGTCGCGTCCTGCGATCACATCACTTGCCTTCAGCAAGGGCCACTGCCATCTGTTTCTTCGCCTCTTTTTCAGCAGCCCGGCACACTCTCTCTTCTCTGTAGTTCATCTCGGAAACGCTCACAGGGTCAGAGCAAACGAGGGAACGTCTTCTGAGTCTGACTATGGACTCCCTAATCCTTTCGCACGAAAAGGAATCCTAAGCGATCTGACCCTGGTTGCAAAACCTCGAGAAAAACACCGCGAACGTAGGGCAAAGCTGTCCGCGCTCGAAGTGATCTGGAAAATAAATAATTAAAGGGTGAGGCGAGAAAACAAAATAACACTACACCCGGACCTATTAAGGAGCACCATTCTACCAATTTTCAAAGTCCACTTCGACACGTGCGAACCCGAACGGTGACCGAAGGTGAGCTCGTTAACCGGGAAGAAAAAGTATGATTTCCGCCACTTCTCATCCTTCTCGGGCAGGTCGTCAAAGACCTTCAGTCCGGAAAGCGGACTTACGTAGAGCGTGCCTTTGGTGCGACCTATCTTTACTGTATACACCTGGAGGAAGTCGGCCAAGGACAGCTGGTAGTCGAACTCTTCCTCCAGAGTTTGAAGACACATAACAGTACGAACGAAGTTTGGACACATCTGGGAAAGAACGAAGCACCGTTCAAACATCATCTTTACGATGAGCTCGGGAAGGGGGAACGACAGGCCACACGCGGAGAAAAATATCTCGAACGCGCAACAGTACCCTGGAGGAGGGTTCTCCGGGGACTCATGAGCCTCCGGGAACCTGATCTCGATCTCCGGTGGAATCCCGGTGGATGCTCTAAGCTCAGCTATGTTCTCCGTAGAGAGAATTGACGGCTGGTGTAATGACCCTCACCCAGGGGTAAATTTTTGACGTGATTTCAAGTCTAAAAGACCGAGAAAAGAAGACAGCAAGGAGGGCTGAAAGTTTGATGAAGGGAAGTCCGAGAAAAGTTTAACGGATCGAGAATTAGCCGAGTCGTCCAAGACGTACCGCCCGTACCGTCCGAGAGGCATCATCCGGCAGTCGCCGAGAAATGCCGAGAGTACCGAGTACCCGAGAAAGTACTGAGTACTCGAGGAAGTTACCGAGTACTCGAGGAAGTTGTCGAGTACCCGAGAGAGAGTTGTCGAGTACCCGAGAGAGTTGCCGAGTACTCGAGAAAGTTATCGAGCACTCGAAGAAGTTGCCGAGTATCCGAGAAAGTGTCGAGTACCTGAAGGAAGTTGCCGATAGATGCTGATAGTTGCCGAAAGAGCTGCCGAGGATCGACGATAGTCAACCGAAGTTGTTAAAAGTCTTCCCCACCAAAAATCACTTAAGTCAAGGAAGTTAGTGGGATTAAAATTTTAATCAAGAAGACTTAATGGAGTTAGTGGGATGAATATTTAATTCAAAGAAGATTAGTGGAGCATTAGTGGGAGGATTAAAGA
>NC_025693.1:19433133-19439342 GCF_000633955.1 Camelina sativa
AGAGCTGCCGAGGATCGACGATAGTCAACCGAAGTTGTTAAAAGTCTTCCCCACCAAAAATCACTTAAGTCAAGGAAGTTAGTGGGATTAAAATTTTAATCAAGAAGACTTAATGGAGTTAGTGGGATGAATATTTAATTCAAAGAAGATTAGTGGAGCATTAGTGGGAGGATTAAAGAAATCAAAGGAGTTAGTGGGATTCAAGGTGGCTAAGCGTTATGCCTCCAAGTGTTAAGCGACTCACTAATACACTCTAATGAAGAGAGTGCATGCGACTCTCATTGGTCGACTCCACCGCCCAAATCCTCTATAAATAGCTTAGCTTTCCTCTCATTTTCTCACAAAGAAAGAAGGGGTAAGTTGAGAAAATTGAGGAGAAAGTGAGCGAGAGAGAGAAGAAAGAAGAAGAGAGTTTTCGCGAGAGGGAAGAAGAGAAAGGAGAGAGGGTTTTGTGAAGAGAAAGAAGAGAAGACGCAAGACTAGGACTATCGACCAACGACCATCAACGTTAGATCGATAAGGAAATCGATTCTAACCGAAGGAGAGATCCGAGTTGCCGCGAGAGGAGCTTCATCAAAGGAGATCATTCGTCGACGGTTTACTGTGAGTTCAGGCACATATTTGCATCGGCATAGATGAAGAGTTAAAAACTTCCATCTAGTGCGCGGTTTTGCATGTTGCATGTAGATGCATTTACTTGAAGTTCTTTTATGTTTTCTTGTTTAAATGCATGCGCGTTGAGGTTGTGCTAGTTGCTAGATCGAGAGGATCTAGTAACAAAGGCGAGTTTTGGTTGAGATACTTGTAAAATTATAGGTTAAACTTCGGTGAGATCTTAAGGCGCTGTAGTCTTCAAGAAATTCCGGCTAAGTGTTTTAAGATTTGGTATGGCTATCCTTCCCATTCCGTGCCACATGCAGCCGCGACATGTAACCTATGTTCGTGTGTGTGCAGGGTTGGTCACGAAGAGCTCGGAGGTTACTGAGCTCGCTACCCTGGCCGAGGCTATTTTACACGACGGTGTAGTTTTGGCTGATATCCAAACGACTGCCTTTGTGGTTGCGTTTTGGAGAATTCATGAGGGGTTGGGGAAGAGGAATGCATACCGGGCCCAAATAAATTAAACTTGTTAAAAACTGTTGTTTTATTTCAAGTTATGTTATTGCATGTTATTGCATGTTGTTGCATGTTGTTGCATGTTGTTGATTGTGGTTGCATGTAGTTGCTATTCATGGTAGAGTGATTTTGTTAGCTTTTTAGCTTCCGCATGTCATCTCTGCTGGTTGTTGAGTTGTTTTGCTTGCTTGAATGTTAATCGCTTGCTTGTTAATTGCTTATGCCTGCATGTTGTTTATCTATGCTTGCATGTTGCTTATTTATGTTCGCATGTTGTTGTATTTGCGTGCATGTTGATTGTTAATGGGGAATTGGGGTTGGGATTTATTTCTCTGCAGGAACCCTGAGCTCACTATGTAATCTTAGATTATTTATGATAATATTGTTGTTCTGCAGGTAACCCTAGAGGGAACTAGAGGGCGTGGTGAACGATAGGACTCTGGAGTAGTTTTCTTTTTGGTGTCTATTGTAAAATTCAAAGTAGGTTATTTGCGAACCAAACTTTGGCATTAAGCCTTGTGAGCTTTTATGTGTAATCAGTTGTAGTAACTCTTTTAAAGTTTTATTGAATCGGATTTTCTTTTAAATCGAGCGAGTCGTACTGATATAGACTTAGTCCGAGTCGGCTCAACGCACGGCGTGACTGATTGTCGTAAATTCAAAGGAGACCCGAATGTCATATTAGCAGACGCTTGGATAAAAGTCCTGGAAAGTAATTTTGAGTTGACAAGGTGCCCAGAGAAGTTTAGGAGACCAGTAGCGGTTAATTTCTTGGAAGAAGATGCTCGTGCATGGTGGGATACCATAGTTTCGCGATATCGATTTCAGATGATAACATGGGGAATCTTTAAGAAAGAGTTCGAGCTGAAGTACTTTCCACTAGAGTCACGCGACCGATTGGAAAGCCAGTTTTTGCAACTAGAACAAGGTGAAATGACTGTTCGAGCATATTGGAGAATTTTTACAAGACTTCGGAGGTACCTGTATCAAGGAAATGATGACGAGTTAGCAATGGCCCGAAGATTCTTCAACGGACTCAGGCTAGATATTAGAGGAAGGTTGCACGCTGTGACTTATCGCAGTGTCGAGGAAGTAGAAGAGAGAGCGGTAAGTGTTGAGGAAGCTATCGAAAAAGAGAAAGAGATTGCAGCTCGGGATAAAAAGAAGGAACCCGTCCAGCAGACTAAGATTGTGAACACCCGAAAGGTGAATCAAGTAGCATGACGGAATTGGGGCGTAGGCCGCGGGAAGGTTAAGATGAACGTTAGCCAAGGTGGTAGTAAGGTGAGCAACATGGATCCGAGGGGATGCTATGTGTGTGGACAAGTTGGACACTTCGCTCGAGCTTGTCCGACTATCGAAGAAACGAAGAGTAGTAACTTGTCAACCGTCACATGTTTCTACTGTGGCGAGTTAGGACACTATGCGAACTCATGTCCGTCAAAGCCGGCCAAACCGAACGCCCAAACTGTGAACCGTGCCCAGACAGCAAACCAAGTGAAGGAACCCCCAGCGAAGAAGCAAGCAACCCCAGCAAATGTTTTTGTTTTAGGAGTAGAGCCACCCAAACCTTCGCAGGCCACGAAAGGCCCTATAACATGTTTGATTGGGTTCTAACTCTCTTGTGATTGTTAGTGATTGTTTGTGTGTTTGCGTGCTTAGTTTTAGCATTGCATTTTGTTATATTTGCTTTGCGTTTAGGAACATTACTTGTTGGTGGTAACCCAACACATGTACTGTTCGATTCGGGAGCGTCCAATAGTTTTGTGACTCCTGAAGTGGTTGACAAGTTTAGAGACTTGTGTGAGGAGGAAGAGGTGAACATCAACGTCTACACTGCTGGTAATCAACCACCGCTGAAGACAAGAAGATGGGTCAAGGAAGTGTCGATAGTCTTGCAAGAAACGAACCTCTCGGTAAATCCTTTGGTGATGCCATTGGATAGGTTCGACGCTATTTTGGGAATGGATTAGTTATCGGAACACCAAGCCCATATAGACTGCAGCTGGAGCAGAGTTATATTTGAAAATGGAGGAAGGACCCCTCTAGTTTTCAACAGGATCAGCCCGAGTAAAACGGCATATTTCGCATCGGCAGCAAGGATTGGAAGATCGAGTGAGGAGGATGAAGTCTATTTAGTCACTCTGACCGCCATGGGAGGAGATGACAAGGAAGGCATGGAAGTTGAAGACATTGCCATAGTCAAGGGCTTTGAGGACGTGTTTAGGCCGTTGGAAGGATTGCCTCCACCAAGGAGCCATCCTTTTACCATAAATTTGGAGCCCGGAGCTACCCCAATTTCTAAGGCAACGTATCGCATGGCACCAGCCGAGTTGGCTGAACTCAAGACTCAGTTAGAGGACTTGTTGGAGAAGGGTTTTATACGACCAAGTTCGTCACCATGGGGAGCCCCAGTGTTGTTCGTCAAGAAGAAGGACGGAAGCATGCGGTTATGTATTGATTACCAAGGTATCAATAACATAACTATAAAGGATAAGTATCCTTTGCCAAGGATCGATGAGCTGTTAGACCAGCTAAGAGGAGCAAGTTGGTTTTCAAAGATTGATATAGCCTCCGGCTATCATCAAATCTCAATTGCGGAACAAGATGTGATGAAGACGGCATTTCAAACGAGATATGGCCAGTACGAGTTCGTGGTAATGCCGTTTGGACTTACCAATGCACCGGCGGCATTCATGCGATTGATGAATGAAGTTTTCCACGACTACCTGGATCAATTCGTGATAATATTCATCGATGACATTCTGATATATTCGCGTAGTGCGGAGGAGCACGCGGAGCATTTGAAGAAGGTTTTGGAGAGACTAAGGGAGATGAGGCTGTTTGCTAAGTTCAGCAAATGTAAGTTTTGGCAAAGGGAAATTGGATTTCTAGGACACCGAGTTTCGGAGCAAGGTATGTCCGCCGACCCAGAAAAGATCGCCGCAATACAGGATTGGCCGAAGCCAACGACCGCGTCGGAAGTAAGGAGTTTCTTAGGCCTTGCAGGCTATTATCGGAAGTTCGTAAAGAGGTTTTCGTCCATCGCGAAACCATTGACACGACTTACAGGGAAAGGAGTACCTTTTATATGGAGCGAGGAGGTAGAAGAAGCTTTCAGGAAGTTAAAGGGAGCGCTGACATCGGCCCCAGTGTTAGCCCTACCCGAGCCAAACAAACCATATTCTGTGTTTACAGACGCGTCAAGAGTTGGAGTTGGATGTGTGTTGATGCAAGGTGATAGGGTGATTGCTTATGCCTCTAGACAGCTAAGGAAGCATGAGGAGAACTACCCCACACATGATCTGGAGATGGCAGCCGTGGTGTTTGCATTGAAGATATGGAGATCATATTTGTATGGAGAAGCTGTTCAGGTATTTACAGACCACCAAAGTCTTAAGAACTTGTTCACGCAACCAGACCTTAATTTGCGTTAGAGGAGATGGATGGAATTCGTATCCGACTACGATTTAAAGATTCAGTATCACCCAGGCAAAGGGAATGTAGTAGTAGATGCGCTAAGCGGAAGAAGAGCTCAAGTTGATGTCGAGAAGGACGTGGAGTCTTTAGCTGAAGAATTGAAGAAGGTAAGGCTTTTAGCCTTAGAAGGAGAATCTAGTGAGCCGTTGGGTTTACAAGCCGTAAACCAAGCGAGCCTGTTACACCGAATTCGTGAAGAACAACCCAAAGACGAGAACCTAAAGAAGATCATCGAGGAGTTGAAGAGTTCAGAAGGACCAAATGCTAGTGGTTATCATCTAGCTGATGATGACACTTTACTTCTCAATGGGAGAATAACTGTACCTGACCGGAACGGACTATGAGAGGAGATATTAGGAGCCGCCCATAGCTCAGCATTGAGTATAAACCCGGGGAGCACCAAGATGTATAAAGATGTGCGTAGATACTATCATTGGCCTGGATTGAAGAGAGCAGTGGCGAGATGGGTAAGCCAATGTGATTCATGTCAACGAATCAAGGTAGAGCATCAAGTGCCAGCAGGATTGCTTCGCAACTTGCCCATACCGACTTGGAAATGGGACTCTATCTCTATGGATTTTATTACCGGACTACCAATAAGAAAAGGGAGAACCAATAATGCAGTATGGGTAGTGGTTGATCGTTTAACCAAGGTAGCCCATTTGGTTCCAGTGAAGAGTACGGCCCAAGCACCCGTGTTGGCTGAGAAGTACGTAGACGAAATTTTGAAGCTTCATGGAGTGCCAGCGAATATCGTTTCTGATCGTGATCCCAAGTCCGCATCATTATTTTGGCAAGATTTGCAGAGAGCGTTGGGAACAGATGTTCATATGAGCACCTCATTTCACCCAGAGACTGATGGGCAGACGGAGATAACTATTCGAACCATAGAGGACATGATCCGACTATGTGCGCTAGAATGGTCATTAGATTGGGAGAAGAATTTGCTATTGGTGGAGTTCGCGTATAACAATAGTTATCACTCGAGTACCGGTATGTCGCCATTTGAAGCCATGTATGGAAGGCCGTGCAGAACACCTTTATGTTGGACGGAAGTTGGAGAGAGGACAAGTTTCAATCACAAGATGATTGATGAGACAGCAGAGAAAATCAAGTTTATTCGTGAGAGCATGAAGAAAGCTCAGGACCACCAGAAGAAGTACGCAGACCGTAAGAGGCGAGAAGTGGAGTTCGAAGTTGGAGACATGGTGTATTTGAAGGTTGCACCACAAAAGGGA
This sequence comes from Camelina sativa, assembly GCF_000633955.1. NCBI lineage: Eukaryota > Viridiplantae > Streptophyta > Magnoliopsida > Brassicales > Brassicaceae > Camelina > Camelina sativa. The sequence goes on from NC_025693.1 coordinate 19,438,968, forward strand.
AATGATCATTTTGGCAAAGTGGGAAAGCTTGCGGTAAGGTTTATTGGACCGTACCGGATTGAGAAGAGAGTTGGCGAGGTAGCCTATCGTTTATCAATGCCCGAGGTTATGCGATTGCATAAAGTCTTCCACGTTTCATAACTACGGAAGCATGTGCCAGATCCTAGAATGATTGTGCCAGAGCCTATCGAGGAGTTGGAGTCAAACCTAACCTACCCCGAAAGACCGTTTGGAATAGGGCAAAGGAGAACCCGGAAGTTGAAGAACAGAAGTATTCCTCAAATCCAAGTGTTCTAGGGAAAGCAGAACCATAAGGTCACCACATGGGAAGATGAGGAAAGGATTCGTGCCAAGTATCCTCAGTTGTTTGTTGAA
>NC_025693.1:19444015-19458122 GCF_000633955.1 Camelina sativa
TATCAATGCCCGAGGTTATGCGATTGCATAAAGTCTTCCACGTTTCATAACTACGGAAGCATGTGCCAGATCCTAGAATGATTGTGCCAGAGCCTATCGAGGAGTTGGAGTCAAACCTAACCTACCCCGAAAGACCGTTTGGAATAGGGCAAAGGAGAACCCGGAAGTTGAAGAACAGAAGTATTCCTCAAATCCAAGTGTTCTAGGGAAAGCAGAACCATAAGGTCACCACATGGGAAGATGAGGAAAGGATTCGTGCCAAGTATCCTCAGTTGTTTGTTGAAGAAGATGAAGCAGGACCATCAGAACCTTATGGAATTCGGGACGAATTCTATTAAGGGGGGGGGGGGAGAATGTAGTGACCCTCACCCAGGGGTAAATTTTTGACGTGATTTCAAGTCCAAAAGACCGAGAAAAGAAGACAGCAAGGAGGGCTGAAAGTTTGATGAAGGGAAGTCCGAGAAAAGTTTAATGGATCGAGAATTAGCCGAGTCGTCTGAGACGTACCGCCCGTACCGTCCGAGACGCATCGTCTGGCAGTCGCCAAGAAATGCCGAGAGTACCGAGTACCCGAGAAAGTACCGGGTACTCGAGGAAGTTACCGAGTACTCGAGGAAGTTGTCGAGTACCCGAGAGAGAGTTGTTGAGTACCCGAAAGAGTTGCCGAGTACTCGAGGAAGTTATCGAGCACTCGAAGAAGTTGCCGAGTATCCGAGAAAGTGTCGAGTACCTGAAGGAAGTTGCCGATAGATGCCGATAGTTGCCGAGAGAGCTGCCGAGGATCGACGATAGTCAACCGAAGTTGTTAAAAGTCTTCCCCACCAAAAATCACTTAAGTCAAGGAAGTTAGTGGGATTAATATTTTAATCAAGAAGACTTAATGGAGTTAGTGGGATGAATATTTAATTCAAAGAAGATTAGTGGAGCATTAGTGGGAGGATTAAAGAAATCAAAGGAGTTAGTGGGATTCAAGGTGGCTAAGCGTTATGCCTCCAAGTGTTAAGCGACTCACTAATACACTCTAATGAAGAGAGTGCATGCGACTCTCATTGGTCGACTCCACCGCCCAAATCCTCTATAAATAGCTTAGCTTTCCTCTCATTTTCTCACAAAGAAAGAAGGGGTAAGTTGAGAAAATTGAGAGAGAAAGTGAGCGAGAGAGAGAAGAAAGAAGAAGAGAGTTTTCGCGAGAGGGAAGAAGAGAAAGGAGAGAGGGTTTTGTGAAGAGAAAGAAGAGAAGACGCAAGACTAGGACTATCGACCAACGACCATCAACGTTAGATCGATAAGGAAATCGATTCTAACCGAAGGAGAGATCCGAGTTGCCGCGAGAGGAGCTTCATTAAAGGAGATCATTCGTCGACGGTTTACTGTGAGTTCAGGCACATATTTGCATCGGCTTAGATGGAGAGTTAAAAACTTCAATCTAGTGCGCGGTTTTGCATGTTGCATGTAGATGCATTTACTTGAAGTTCTTTTATGTTTTCTTGTTTAAATGCATGCGCGTTGAGGTTGTGCTAGTTGCTAGATCGAGAGGATCTAGTAACAAAGGCGAGTTTTGGTTGAGATACTTGTAAAATTATAGGTTTAAGAACCGTATGAATTCAAGTATAAACTTCGGTGAGATCTTAAGGCGCTGTAGTCCGTGAGAAATTCCGGCTAAGTGTTTTAAGATTTGGTATGGCTATCCTTCCCATTCTGTGCCACATGCAGCCGCGACATGTAACCCATGTTCGTGTGTGTGTAGGGTTGGTCACGAAGTGCTCGGAGGTTACTGGGCTCGCTACCCTGGCCGAGGCTATTTTACACGACGGTGTAATTTTGGCTGATATCCAAACGACTGCCTTTGTGGTTGCGTTTTGGAGAATTCATGAGGGGTTGGGGAAGAGGAATGCATACCGGGCCCAAATAAATTAAACATGTTAAAAACTGTTGTTTTATTTCAAGTTATGTTATTGCATGTTGTTGCATGTTGTTGCATGTTGTTGCATGTTGTTGATTGTGGTTGCATGTAGTTGCGATTCATGGTAGAGTGATTTTGTTAGCTTTTTAGCTTCCGCATGTCATCTCTGCTGGTTGTTGAGTTGTTTTGCTTGCTTGAATGTTAATCGCTTGCTTGTTAATTGCTTATGCCTGCATGTTGTTTATCTATGCTTGCATGTTGCTTATTTATGTTCGCATGTTGTTGTATTTGCGTGCATGTTGATTGTTAATGGGGAATTGGGGTTGGGATTTATTTCTCTGCAGGAATTGGGGTTGAGCTCACTAAGTAATCTTAGATTACTTATGACAATATTGTTGTTCTGCAGATAACCATAGAGGGAACTAGAGGGCATGGTGAACGATAGGACTCTGGAGTAGTTTTCTTTTTGGTGTCTATTGTAAAATTCAAAGTATGTTATTTGCAAACCAAACTTTGGCATTAAGCCTTGTGAGCTTTTATGTGTAATCAGTTGTAGTAACTCTTTTAAAGTTTTATTGAATCGGATTTTCTTTTAAATCGAGCGAGTCGTACTGATATAGACTTAGTCCGAGTCGGCTCAACGCACGGCGTGACTGAAGGGTTGCAAAGCCTTAAGGATGTGTTGTGTGGTCGGGAACCTCGCCGAGGGACTGGTCGAAGGGCCTGATTTGTTCTCGCACTTGGCCGGACCTTTGATAAACGTTCCCATAGTAGCGCTTCGGTGCCGTCCGATGGCCTGGGTGGTCATAGTGCGGTTCGGGGGCGTTACAGCTGGTGCGGGCCGTAGACACCCGGAATCAAGGGTTTCGCGGTTTTACTCGATGAAGATTTCGGAGGAGACATGTTCGCCGGGTAAAAGTACTGAGAGATAAAGGAAGAACTTTGCAGCGAGAGCAAAGAAATTAACAGAAGAAAAGAGAGGAAATCGCAGAACAAAACGAAAGAAAGTTGGAAATTAAGAGTAGAAGGGAAAAGACGGGAGGATTTACCTTTATACACAGAACTGATGAGCAATGATTACCTGGGGAAGTGAAAGGTCTTGCACCGCTTTTCCTCTCTCTTATAGCTAACACGCTACCTAGTGGTCCCCGAGGCTTGTTCGGGAAGGCAAATCTCATCATCACCACGATCAAATCGTGGGGATACGGGGAATATTCAATTTCCCGAAATTGATCGCTTGAAGGTCAAAAGTCCCCCGAACTGCTCAGCTCGGGAGACTTGGGGGGCAACTGTTGTACCCACGATCCGTCATCTCGGGCAATGGGCAAAGGGCCTAGGCCAGGCACGACTAATGGGCCAAGAGCGTATTACTGGTCGGCCTATCAGGCCCGGAGAAAAAAAGAGAGCGCGGAGAGGCGTCGTGTTAGTCAGCTCGCAGCTCGAGCTCGGTCAAAGATTCCTGCATTCAAGAGAATTAATTAAGACGCGGAAATCGTGTCTTATTAATTACGCATTAATTGGGTAATAAATTGGTCGGTATAAATGTGTAAGGGGGGGAGTCTTTGTAAAGGATGGAACAATTTTACTCTCAAAGCAATACAATACAATTCAGTTATTCAAACACTCTCAATTCAGCTCGGAACTCTTAACGGTGGTAAGCTCCTCCGTAGTTAAATCACTTCAGAATGAGAGAATTGATCTCAGTTCTCACATCGACCTCTGTTTCCTCTGCCTCCTCGTCTGCGACCTCGACCTCTTGAGTTCACAAAGTTCGATTGATCAGTTCTCACATACATAAGTTTGTCTTGTGTCTCATCCTGCTTACCGTTACCTAAAGTCCTTTCTTCGTAAACCTTAAGCCTCCCAATGATTTCTTCAAACCCTGTTGTATTGAGATCAAGAACCTGTTCTAGCGAAGTGACAATCTGTATGAATTTCTCTCTTGGCAGACTGCTCAGGAACTTCTTCACCAAACGTGACTCTTCTATTGGAACTCCTAGTGAAGTTGCTTTCGACAAGATGTGATAACTTACTGGCAAAGTCATCAATTGTGTCTGACTCCGAGATCCTCAGCTTCTCGAAATCAGACATAAGTGTTTGCAGTCGAGCCTCCTTTGACACGATCTGCACCCAGGTTTCGGTTCTTGATCATGTTCCAAATATCTCTTGGAGTTTTCTGATCACCAACCTGGAGAATAAAAGATTCAGATATAGATTGAAAAATCCATGTTGTTGCTATGTCGTTCAAATCAGCATCATTGGACCATGGTTCTATAGTTTCCCAAACCTTGTGTACACGCAGCATAATCCTCATTCGCATAGCCCATACAGTGTAGTTAGTAGCCGTCAGCATAGGACATTGTAGCGATGAAGGAGCACTCTCCTTACGTCTGAGGGTTGCTGCAACGAGTTCATCACCGTCTGCCATATCTCGACCGATGATAGCTTCAAGATCGACTTACCTTAAAGCTCTGATACCAAATAAAGTTTCTCAAGCACAAAAGATTTTAAAGAAATAACTCTTCTTTATTGATGTTTAGAAATATAACTCAAAAACTAAACACCTTCTAAGCTCTTATGCTTCTTAAGGATTGTCACAACTCAACAACCTTATTTATAGAACTAGAAATCCTTTACTAATCCTATTCCTATTAGGAACTAGATACCTCCTAATTCTTAATAAGATAATGATGAGCTCCTATAGTCCTTATCCAACTTGATAAGTCTATCTTGAGATCTAAGCAATGTTGAAGCTTATCCAACACCAAATGTGGTACATAAAAAAACTTTCAAATGATCTCACACGACATGGTCGTCTCTGCAACAAAACATATATATGGTGGTCGATGGGCATTGAGTAATGATATATACGCATACTATTCATGATTCATGCCACAATGATGGAGTTTACGAACCTTGCACTGTTCAATCTGAACCACAAGGCATTTCACACATACTTCGTCTAGTTTTCATAACTTTCGCCGTTTAGTTGAACCATCATTATGATGGTTCATATTCCATCAAATGCATGCGTATATAATAACCGAACTATACTAGTTTTACAAAAAATTAGATCAGTGTTTTTTTATAACCGAACTGATCAAGGAACCGAACTAATCAAACTAATTACAGAACCGAAATTATCCCAAAATAACGAAGGAACCAGATTTTTGAGAAATACAAAAAAACCAAAAGATTGGTTAAGTTCGGTTTTGAAATATCAAAACCGAATTAACCGAGGAACCAAATTTACCGAACAGAAATTAATTCCGGTGCCGAACCGAACGTGGAAGTGTCAGGGAGTTTAGCTATTCATGTAAGTGTGCCTGGGCCGGAGCAAAGGAATATCAACTTTTTTAATTTGTTTTGGGCTTGTAAATTTATTGGATTTGGTTTGATATTCAAAACTCAGTTAGGGTAAATACGATTCCATATCTCAATCGTTGATTCCGTCGTCTTCTCTATCTTTTTCTCTTCAGAGTCATGTTCGATGCATTTGATTGCTGTTGTTTAAATTTATTCTATTAGGGTTTTGTGTTTCATTGAACTTTTTACGGTTGGTATTCTCAATGCATTTGATTACTCATCACCGTTATCATATCTAAAGCATTAGCCGGATTCGTGTATTGCATTTGCGTTTTTAGAGCGTTCGTAGTCTGAAGCAAATTGTTTGACGAAAATGGAACAACAACAACAACAACGGTATACGTCTCTCTCTCTCTCACCGACCTTAATTTCTCTGTGAACCCTAATACGAATATTGATTTTTGTTGATAATTTTGATTTTCTTTGACAGCAAAATTAGTCGCTTTGTAGTGAACGAGGACATGATCAGTGAGTTGCCTGAAGATTTGCTTCTGCGGATATTGTCTTCACTTCCGACAGAAATTGCTATAACCACTAGTGTTCTGTCTAAACGGTGGAGGTCTCTTTGGAAGATGTTGCCAAATCTCAAATTTAATTCTGGCTATCACCATACATTTTCAGAGAATATTTGCAGTTCTTTAGTTCTACATAAAGCTCCGGTTCTAGAGAGTTTGCGTGTGGAGGTTGCAGATGACAGTGAAGCTTTGGATGTTGGAATATGGATTGGAATTGCTTTTGCACGCCATGTGCGCAAATTGGTACTCAGTTTTCCATTTCAATATAAAATTTCAGTAAGATTTCCGGTTGCTTTGTGTAGTTTCAATAATACACTAGAGAGCTTGACACTCAAGTTTACAATTCTTCTAGACTTTCCTTCTCGGGTCTGTTTCAAGTCCCTTAGAGAGTTGCATCTTTACTATACACTATTCAAAGAGGAAGAATCTGTTTCAAACCTTTTATCCGGCTGTCCTAGTCTTGAAGATTTGGTGTTGCATCGGCTAAGAAATTACGACCATGTGGAAACTTTAACTATTGCGGTGCCATCGTTACAGAGACTAACCATTGAAGATGATCTCTATGGACGTGTTAAAGGCTATGTGATAATTGCTCCTTCTTTGAAATACTTGATCATCAATGGGTTCGATGGGGTTGAATTTTGTCTGATTCAGAATGTGCCAGAGCTGGTGGAGGCAAAAATCACCAAAATTTTTAATAATATCAATGAGAACATTCTGGAACCTCTAACTTCAGCCAAACGTCTTTCCTTAGACTTTTCACCCTCAAAGGTAATATTTTGATTTTAAGTTTTTCTCTCTACAACTTGGCTAACATTGTTTTGTGTACTACCAATGTTGCCTGACGATACACAGATTAAGTATCCTACTGGTAAAATCTTCTATCAGCTTCTATCTTTGGAGCTGCATACAAACGAAGAAGAGTGGTGTAATCTTCTTTCGCTCATGCTCGATGGTTCTCCTAAATTAAAAATTCTCAAGCTCATCGACGTAAGCCATTTCATAATTAGTCAGCTACTTTCTTGTTTTTTTCCCTTTTTTTCCAGTGCTCTTTTGAGTTATATTGATGATGATCTTAAATATTACATTGATATCTCAGTCAAGGTGGTATATTTTTAAAGATAATCTGGTGGACCGGAAATGGAATCAACCGAAATGTGTACCAGAATGTTTGTTGTTCCATCTTGAGACATTAGAGTGGACAGGATACAGATGGCAACTAGAAGATGAGAAAGAAGTGGCTACATACATTTTAAAGAACGCAAGACGCTTGAAGAAAGCAACTCTCTCCATAAAAACCATCGAACCTAACGAGCTCGAGAGGTTGGAAAAGAAACGTGAGATGCTCAATGAGTTGGCTAATGTGGTTAGGGCTTCAAATTCATGTCACCTCGTGTGTGAACCTGATATCTACTCTTCTAGTTAATTATTAGGATATTTGTCTGTTCAATTAGGATTTCCAATTTGTAAGTTTATTTAACTGTTTAGAGGATATGATATGAATGGAAAAGCCAATTTGGATTTACTATATGTAGTTAACAGAGTTCAGGAAGCAGTTCAGCAACACACAAAGATGGGATGAAAGTGCCCAAACTACTAAAAAATATATCTCCAATTATTGGTTTTCTCAAATGTTTTGAAGCACAACAAGTACTTGCACATATTCTAGGGTAATTAGCTTAAGTGACATGAGTTGGGGTTCTAAATAAGAATCTAGCACCCATATGAATATAGATCAACCGTCAAACCAAAAGATGCATTAAAATTGCTAAAAATAACTTTTGCATTTTCAAAGCAACATACAGTTTTATGAATATACACCCGCATCTCTGTTTGTGTTAGCATTAAAAAATATGTCCACCAAGACTTGTTATTTTGTGTTTGTTGAAATCATCTTCTGAAAAAAATAATCCCATAATAAACACATATATGTGCCAACGAAATTAATATTAGTCTAACCACTTTTTCTGTTTGATTACTTTCAAAAAAATTCGTGACTAATTCAATTTAACTCTTTATTTTGGAGTTCCACAATCTTAGAACATAATTTCCATCATAGAAAAAAACTCACACTATAGACTGTCGACAAAAAATAAACGCACACTATAAAAACAGTTAACTAACTACTCATGTAAGAAGTGGTCATGGCTTGAAGCAAACAAATATACTTTCCTTTGTCTCATTATATTCTAATATTCTCTATACAAAAATATTAATAAAAAGTATTATATAGAAAAACAAAAAAATGTAAACTGTTGAAAAATATGTATATGGAATTTATAAAATTTACATTCTTATTATATTAAAAAAAATATATAGTCGATTAGTCCTTGATATTTACAGTATGAATAATAACCGGAGGCATATATTTATTTTTTGGGTTTTATCTTCTCCCCCGAGTCCCTCAATGCATATGTGATAACTGTAGGTGGTATCGTATTAGGGTTTTGTATAGGTAGTTCTGTTACTAATTAAACACAACTATACAAGTGAATCTCATAACCATGCATTATCATACCTATTAGGGACCGTTCGCGTTAGAGTTTGGAGCATTCGTAATCTGAAGCAAATTGTTTTCTCTATTTAACTAAATAATGGAACAACTACAACGGTATGTCTCTATGTTTCGTTTAAGTTTTTTTTTTTTCTCTCGGAATAATCCGTTTCTTTGAGGTTTCTTTAATTTCTGTGAACTTTATTTTATTTTTTATTTATTTTTGATTTTTTTATACAGCAAAACTGCTGGTGAAGGTTTGAGTAATCGAGGTGTAGTGAGTGAGGACAGGATCAGTGAGTTGCCTGAAGATTTGCTTTTAGATTTATTGTCTTCACTTCCAACAAAAACTGCCATAGCCACGAGTGTTTTTTCTAAAAGTTGGAAATCTCTTTGGAAGTTGTTGCCAAATCTCGAGTTTGATTCTAACCAACATTACCATATCCGTACGTTTTCAGAGTATGTTTCCAGAACGCTGATTCTACATAAAGCTCCGGTTCTAGAGAGTTTGCATTTGGCAGCTGGAGATGAATGTGGTGCTTCGAAGATAGGATTATGGATTGATATTGCATTCGCACGCCATGTGCGTCAATTGGTACTGGATTTGAAGAGGGAGGCTCGATAAGATTTCCGAGTGCTTTGTACAGATGCAATAATACACTCGAGGTATTGGAACTCAGGTGTTCAATTCTTTTAGACGTTCCTTATCTGTTTTGTTTCAAGTCCCTGAGGAAGCTGTACCTTTACCATGTAATGTTCAAAGACGAAGAATCTGTTTCCAACCTTTTCTGTGGCTGCCCTTGTCTTGAAGATTTGGTCGTGGCCAGATTTAGCAAAGCCGATGTGGGGTTTTTCACTATTTCAGTGCCATCATTACAGAGACTAACCTTAAAATGTGATTACTATGGAGATGATGATGGAGGCTATGTGATAAATGCTCCTTCTTTGAGATACTTGAACATCAATGGGCTCATTTGGCATAAATGTTGTCTCATTGCAGATGCGGCAAAGCTGGTGGAGGCAATAATCACCAAAGTCTCTTATATAAAGAATGAGAACATCCTGGAATCTCTAACTGTAGCAAGACGTCTTTCCTTAGACTTATCACCATTGGAGAAAAAATTTTAGATTTAAGATTTTTTTCACGGGGTTGTCTCTGCAACTTGGCTAACATTGTTCTGTTGTGTCGTAATACTGCCTGATGATGCACAGATTAAGTATCCTATTGGTAAAAGCTTCTATCAGCTTTTATCTTTGGAGCTGCATACAAACAAAGAAGAGTGGTGTAATCTTCTTTCACTCATGCTCGATAGTTCTCCTAAATTGCAAATCCTCAAACTCATCGACGTAAGCCATTACATTAGTCAACTACCTTTTTCCCCATTGCTCTTTCAGGTATTTTAATTAGTGATCTTAAATATTACATTGATCTCAGTCAAGAAGGCAATATCTTGATAAAGATAAGCTGGTGGACCGGAAATGGAATCAACCAAAGTGTGTACCTGAATGTTTGTTGTTCCATCTTGAGACATTCGTGTGGACAAGATACGAATGGCAACGAGAAGAGGAGCATGAAGTTGCCACATACATTCTTAAGAACGCAAGACGCTTGAAGAAAGCAACTCTCTCCACATACCCCATCGAACCTAAAGAGCTCGAGAAGTTGGAAAAGAGACGTGAAATGCTCTCATTCCTCTCATTGAGCAGATCAAACAAAGAATTGGATCCTGGTCAGCTCGTTTCCTCTCGTATGCGGGTCGACTCAACTTAATTAGTTCTGTTCTTTGGAGTATATGCAATTTCTGGTTAGCTGCTTACCGCCTTCCCCGAGAGTGCATTCGAACTGTGGAGAAGATCTGTTCAGCGTATCTTTGGTCTGGACAAGAGCTTAATACAAACAAAGCCAAGGTCTCCTGGGCGGACGTTTGTAAACGGAAAGCTGAAGGGGGATTAGGTCTGTGGTCTCTGCAAGAAGCAAATGATATCAGCTGTTTGAAGCTAATTTGGCGTCTTATCTCTTGCGAGGATTCACTGTGGGTTAAGTGGGTGAGACAAACTCTTCTCAAGAGCTCATCTCTCTGGTCAGTTGAGGCAACGCAGCTGGGCTCGTGGATGTGGAAAAAAATATTGAAGTTTCGGGATGTAGCAAAACCTTTCACTAGGACTACGGTCAATGATGGTATGAGAACTTCATTCTGGTTTGATAACTGGTCTAGTCTAGGTTCTCTCATGCCTCTAGTTGGCTCGCGGGGAATCATTGATATGGGTATCGGTCAACAGGCCACAATAGCTGAGGCTTGGCACCGCCGTTGGAGATGTCATCGCACAGCCCAACTTACTTCAATAGAGGACGCGTTACACGCGCAATGGCTTAACTGTAACTCAGAGGTTGATAAAGTTTTATGGAAAGGGAAGAATGATGAGTATAAAGCTGTTTTTGTAAACGTGATTGCTTGAAGATCAAGCAAGATCTTCTCAAATCTCTTCGGCCCGTATGTTCTAAAGGAAACAATATATTCTTGCAGTTATTATGTTATCAAGGATTGGTTCTCTGAAGGCAACGGTCCACGGATTCAAGAGATTAAGGCAGAGCTAGCCTTTTGTCGTCAAGGGAACATGACTGTGATCGACTACTATGGGAAGTTACAGGTCTTGTGGGAAGATCTGCAGGCGAGTCCACTGAAGGGATTGAGTTTCCAATTTCCAAGTACATTGACTGCAGTCAGTTTTCACCTAAGTATCGATCTTTTCTGGCAGCTATCATTGCGGGAACAGAGCCTACTACGTTTCGTGATGCTGTTGCCTACAAAGAATGGCGTGAGGCTATGCAAAAAGAGATTGATGCTCTTGAATCGAACCAAACATGGACTGTGACAACGTTGCCACCGGGGAAGAAAGCCATCGGCTGCAAGTGGATCTATAAGCTCAAATATCGAGCTGATGGAACATTGGAGTGCCACAAAGCTAGACTTGTGGTGTTGGGGAATAATCAGAAAGAAGGAGTGGACTATGATGAAACGTTTGCTCCGGTAGTCAAGATGACTACGGTACGCACGTTTCTTGAAGTTGCTGCAGCAAAAAAATGGGACCTACACCAAATGGATGTCAATAACGCTTTCTTGCATGGAGATTTGGAGGAAGAAGTTTATATGCAGCTTCCACCTGGGTTCCGCAATAGGGAAGATAGAAATTCGGTTTGCTTGCTGAAGAAGTCTCTGTATGGCTTGAAGCAAGCTCCGCGGTGTTGGTTTGCTAAGTTGAAAGGAACACTTACAAAATATGGTTTCAAAGAGTCTCAGGCTGATTATTCTATGTTTCACTTACGACAAGGAACTTCTGAGATATACATTTTGGTGTATGTAGATGATCTTATCATTGGTGGTAATGATGCAGCGGGGATTGCAAAATTTAAAGAGTATTTAGGAAACTGTTTTTACATGAAAGACTTGGGGTCTTTAAAATACTTCGTGGGGATTGAAGTAGCACGGAACAACGAAGGTATTTTTCTTTGTCAAAGAAAATATACGCTTGATATTATCAGTGAGGTGGGATATCTCGGTTCACAGCCTGTTTTTTTCCTATTGAACAACAACACAAACTTGCTCTCTCCGATGGTCCGCTTCTGAAAGAACCTGAACGTTATCGGCGCTTGGTAGGGCGGCTTGTGTATCTCCTGGCTACACGACCAGATTTAACTTATGTGGTTCACGTTCTGTCTCAGTTCATGCAGAATCCTCGAGCAGATCATTGGAACTGTGCGTTACGTGTGGTGCGCTACTTGAAGGGAACACCGGGACAAGGTGTGTTGTTGCGTTCGGAGAGTGATTTGAAGTTGTATGGTTGGTGTGACTCTGACTGGGGGGATGTCCCCTTTCCAGACGGTCCATAAGTGGCTGGTTTATCACACTTGGTTCCTCTCCCGTTTCTTGGAAAACTAAAAAACAAAAGGTGGCCGCACGATCTTCCGCAGAAGCAGAGTATCGTTGCATGGCACTTACTGTTAAAGAGATAGAGTGGTTACGTCATCTTCTCGGGGACTTTGGAGTGTCCCAACGGGAGCCAACGGAGTTGAATTGCGACAATCAAGCATCTTTGTACATTGCAGCCAATCCAGTGTTTCATGAACGAACTAAAGGCGTAGAGATCGATTGTCATAATGTCCGTGATGCTATACAAGCTGGAGCAATACGAACACGGAAGGTTCACACTAAGGAGCAGCTTGCTGATGTTTTTACTAAAGTTCTTGGCCGTCACGAGTTTGAGAACATAGTGTCCCAGTTGGGCGTTTGGAATCCGCATGCTCAACTTGCAGGGGGGTGTTAACGTTATTGCTTGAAGATCAAGCAAGATCTTCTCAAATCTCTTCGGCCCGTATGTTCTAAAGGAAACAATATATTCTTGCAGTTATTATGTTATCTCGTAAAGATCTTGTATGATATGTATATAATGTAACCTTTCTCTCCAATGAATGAAAAAAACACGATTGGGCGAGCCTGAACCTTACTTTACATGTTAACGTGATTGCTTGAAGATCAAGCAAGATCTTCTCAAATCTCTTCGGCCCGTATGTTTTAAAGGAAACAATATATTCTTGCAGTTATTATGTTATCTCGTAAAGATCTTGTATGATATGTATATAATGTAACCTTTCTCTCCAATGAATGAAAAAAACACGATTGGGCGAGCCTGAACCTTACTTTACATGTTAACGTGATTGCTTGAAGATCAAGCAAGATCTTCTCAAATCTCTTCGGCCCGTATGTTTTAAAGGAAACAATATATTCTTGCAGTTATTATGTTATCTCGTAAAGAACTTGCTTGATGTCTATTTAACTGTTTAGAAGAGATGAATGGAAAAGCCAGTTTCGATTTACTATATGTAGTTAACAGAGTTCAGGACGCAGTTCAGCAACACACAAAGATGGGATGAAAGTGCCCAAATTATTGGTTATCTCAAATGTTTTGAAGAATAAGTACTTCACATATTCAAGGGTAATTGGCTTAAGTTGACGTGAGTTGGGGTTCTAACTTCTTAATAAGAATTAAGAAGGTCTAGCACCCATATTTTTAGTGGGCAACCGTCAAAGCAACATATGTTTGTGTTAGCATTAAAAAAATATGTTCACCAAGACTCATTATTTTGTGTTTACTGAAATCATCTTCTGTAAAAAAATAACCCCATGATAAACTACTAATATATTTTCCAACGAAAATAATATTAGTCTAACCACTTTTTCTGTTTTGACTACTTTCAATTAAACTCTTTTATTTTGGAGTTCTACAATCTTGAAAAAAACTGACTCTTAATTTGTGCAATTTAGAGCGATGAATGACTCTGTTAATTTGTTAAAGGGCCGAGTTAAGAAAGCCCGTTAAGAGGAAAACGATCGGTCTCATTTAGGTTTCTCACACTCTTTTGTCTTTTCCCAGTCTCCAAATCTTCTTGTGCTAGCTCGAGTGAGTGACTGTAACTGTAAGAGGGGTGATATGTTCAAATTTACCCTAGAGCTACTTTCTCAAATTAAGAGATCACTGCAGTATTTAGGAGTCGAATTCCACAAGTACTCAAGACTACACAATAAATTATAGAGTTTTATAATTATGCTAAACAGATTAAATTGAATTAAAAATAGCAATGCAAAATATTAAATAAAACTGTTGTAAATTCAGAAGATCAAAAAGCTAGGCCTAGGGAATTTCTCAGGAAATTATGAAATATTAAATCAATCAATAAATTAGGATTCAAACAATTAAGAACAGATCTAGAACTCTAAACACTTTTGTAAATTAAATCAGTTCTCACTGCAAATAATATCTAAATTTAAAACC
>NC_025693.1:19459294-19460195 GCF_000633955.1 Camelina sativa
AAAACCCTAAACCTAACAATCAAACTACTCAGACATAATCAATGAAGAACAAGACATCTTTCTGAATAATAAGCAATTGAAATTAAAAGAGTAAGAAGGAGTTTAGAAATTTTCTCTACAAAGCAGATCTGATCTCTCTCTCCCAAAGCTCTCAAAATCTCACAGGGTTGCAGGAAAAATAAAACTTGATAGAATAAAACTTAAGGGTTTGGAAAACCTAAAAACTATATATATATGTCCTAAAACACGTCAGGGACTAGTCTTGCAAATATGGAAAACTTCGGGCAACTTTGTAAAACTTCCAAATTTGGCTTCTCTCGTCGGTTTGGACTGGGTGTCGAACGATGCTAAGGCAGTGTCGATCGACACCATCTCCTCTGATCGATTCCAAGTTGATTTCTAGCTGATTATTGCTCCAAATTGCTCCACTTTGCTCCTTCCATGCTAAAAACCTATAAAGACTCAAAAATAATCTAGAAACAAATGAAAAGACACTAAAAGACTCCTTATATCATGGTTAAAAACCACAAAAACCATGATATATCAACTCCCCCAGACTTAGCCTTTGCTTGCCCTCAAGCAAAACAAAAGCTTAGACATGTGAAAGAGGTTTGAAAACAGGGAACTCACTCAATTGCATGATGATTCTTATTCACACTCTTCATTTTTCTGACTCAAGAACTTACTTCTTATACTCAACCATGATAAGCATCAACATTCCTTACTCAAATCCCACAATCCTCTGGAATCTCTGAAATCTCCATTGTCATCTCATTAGTCAATATTAAAGCACAAATAAGGTGAATTCTTACCTTGGGTGTATTGATCAGTGGCATATGGACTCTTTTCAGGCCAAGACTTTCTTCTTACATCTCCTTTCCTCTCCCTTTTCTCACTTCCA
>NC_025693.1:19460305-19475796 GCF_000633955.1 Camelina sativa
ATGATGGCACCAGCTGTAGCCAAGAAAGATCTTCCTAAGATGAGAGGATCTTTAGGCTCTTGATCATACTTCAGCACCACAAAGTCAGTGGGAATCATTAAGTTGCCAACCTTAACTGGAATATCCTCTAAAACACCTTCAGGAGTTCTTCGGGAGCGATCAGCCAAGATAAGAGAAATCTGAGTTGGCTTGAATTTTGTCATCCCAAGTCTCACAGCAACAGAATGTGGCATCAAGTTGATGCTAGAGCCAAGGTCACAAAGTGAGTGAGAAAACCTTCCTGCTGAGATAGAGCAATCAAGAACAAAGCTTCCAGGATCTGGTAACTTCTTAGCAGTCCTACATTGAATGATTGCACTCACTTCCTTAGAGACAACCACCTCCTGCTTCTTCTCCTTCTTCCTCTGTGAAGGCTGGTTTAACAGAATTGCACTGACATCCTTAGTAAGCAGTGCTCCTTCTTCAGGGCTCAAACCATTGGATACCATTCTCTTTACATAGCGTTTTAGTGGTGGTGAAAGCTTCACTGCATCAATCAATGGCATCTCAATCATCACCTTGTCCATCATTGCCTTGCATCTAGCTTCCTCCATCTCCTGCTTCTTCTCCTTCTTGGCTTGGGAAAAGGAACCTTAGGCTTGTAGACCCTTTCAACCACAGCTGGAACCTGAGATTTTGTGTTTTCCGCATCTGACTTAGATGGGTGTCGACCGACACCCAGGTGGTGTCGATCGACACCATCATCTGGATCCGACAGATTGGCCGATTTTTCTCCTTGTTCTGCAGAAACAATTTCACCATCATCTTCATCTCTCACTGATATGGCATTGCAAGCATGTCTGGGGTTTGACTCAGTTNTACCTGAGGGCTCTGAAGTATGGAATGATGACTCTTCTGTTTGGGAACAGGTTTCTGACTTGGAGCATTTGTTTTGGACAAGCTTTGTCGCGGACGTGGAGGGGTGTTGATCGACACCCTCTTGGTGGCATCGATCGACACTGAGCCTGATGCTCGTGTTGCAGAAACTTTTTCAACAGAAAAAGTCTGTCCATCAATAGTAGGAGCCCTCCTCAGCTTATCCATCTCAAAATTCAAACTCAAACCATCCACATTCAGTGCTATGTGTCCCTTCTGCACATCAATGATGGCACCAGCTGTAGCCAAGAAAGATCTTCCTAAGATGAGAGGATCTTTAGGCTCTTGATCATACTTCAGCACCACAAAGTCAGTGGGAATCATGAAGTTGCCAACCTTAACTGGAATATCCTCTAAAACACCTTCAGGAATTCTTCGGGAGCGATCAGCCAGGATAAGAGAAATCTGAGTTGGCTTGAATTCTGTCATCCCAAGTCTCACAGCAACAGAATGTGGCATCAAGTTGATGCTAGAGCCAAGGTCACAAAGTGAGTGAGAAAACCTTCCTGCTGAGATTGAGCAATCAAGTACAAAGCTTCCAGGATCTGGTAACTTCTTAGCAGTCCTACATTGAATGATTGCACTCACTTCCTTAGAGACAACTACCTCCTGCTTTCTCTCTTTCTTCCTCTGAACAGGCTGGTTCAACAGAATTGCACTAACATCCTTAGTTAGCAATGCTCCTTCTTCAGGGCTCAAACCATTGGATACCATTCTCTTGACATAGCGCTTAAGTGGTGGTGAAAGCTTCACTGCATCAATTAAAGGCATCTCAATCATCACCTTGTCCATCATAGCCTTGCATCTAGCTTCCTCAAGCTCCTGCTTAGACCTTCTTGGCTTGGGAAAAGGAACCTTAGGCTTGTAGACCCTTTCAACCACAGCTGGAACCTGAGATTTTGTGTTTTCCGCATCTGACTTAGATGGGTGTCGACCGACACCCAGGTGGTGTCGATCGACACCATCATCTGGATCCGACAGATTGGCCGATTTTTCTCCTTGTTCTGCAGAAACAATTTCACCATCATCTTCATCTCTCACTGATATGGCATTGCAAGCATGTCTGGGGTTTGACTCAGTTCTTGCTGGAAGATAATTCTCTTGCCTTTTGACAGACCCAGCAGTCTGTGCAACTTGAACCTCCAGCTTCTTAACATGAACATTCAATGCTTCTATCTTCCCATTCAGTTCAGTGTAGACATTGTCAATCTTTCCATTGAATGTCACTGTCAAATTCTCTTGACCTTGTAGAAGCTGCTCAAGCATGGCCTCCATTCTACTCTCAGAAGAAGTCTTAGGAGGTGGAGACTGATAAGATGAATTCCCATAGGTTCTTGTATAGCCATTGTTCTGTTGCTGCTTCTGGTCACCATTGTAAGGTCTGTTTCCTTGCTGATTACCGAATCTCTGTCCCTGATACCCAGCTCCATACACATAGTTGACATTCTCCTCTGAATTCTCTGGCTCTGGCTCAAACGTCTCAACTTCAGCAGCAAATTGGACTGACTTCTTTCCCACAAGAAGATTGTGCACTGAATCAAGCTTAGCACTAACAGAAGCTAGCTGATTTGCATCAAACTCTCCATGCAGTCTCTTTCTTTCAGCATCAGCTCTTTTAGTGCTATTGCTAGAAGCCAAATTCTCAATCAAAACTTCTGCATCTTCTGGAAATCTTGTCTTGAAGTTCCCATGACTTGCAGCATCTAAAGCTTACTGATACTTCCAGTCACACCCTCTAAAGAAGATACTCAACAGTTGTACCCTTGAAAAACCATGGTGTGGACAGTCTCTTTGATAAGCTTTGAACCTCACCCAAGCTGCCTTGAAAGCTTCATCATGTCCTTGCTTGAATGAAGAGATCTTGACTCTCAGCTCATCTGACATTGCATCATCATAGAAATGGTTGAGGAAAGCCACCTTGATATCATGCCAGTTTGTCAGAGATCCAGCTGGCAACTGCTTCAACCACTGAGATGCCTCTCCTGCAAGTGAGTATGGGAAGAGCTTGCAGAATATGAAATCCCCAGTCACTCCATTAGCCTTGATACTGGTCACAAGATCCTCAAAATGCTCAATATGGTCCAGAGGCTTCTCATGGGGCAGAGCAGAGAAAGGTCTCTGTCCAACCAGTTGAAAGTAAGCAGGCTTCAGCTCAAAGTCATTCCTCTGGAATGGTGGAGGAACAATTGCAGACCGGTTCTCATACATAAGATCAGCCCGGTTGTAGTCAGCAATGGTCCTGATCAAGTCCCGGTTCTGCTCCTGTCGTCGAACTGGGTTCTGTACGTGGTTGGCAGCTCCACGTCCGTCTGCAGGAAGGGGGTGTCGATCGATACCCTCTTGTTGGTGTCGATCGACACCGTCGACACCATCAGCTGGTTCGTCGACAACAGCAATTTCAGCAATCACATTGCCCTCAACATCAATCTTTTGGCCCTGCTCATTGCGCAAGTGGCCCTCTTGATCCCTCAAAGCACCATCCTCATCTCGCATCAGAATGATAGTATTAACCATCTTTAGAGATTTGGCTGCCTTTCTGTTCTCACGCTCAAGTTTTCCTAACTCTTGGTTTGACAAATTCACAGTAGGACCAGACTTGTTGCTCCTTGTGTGAGGTCTAGGAGGCATGCACCTGAAACACCAAAGAGAAGAAAAACAAAAACGTGTAAGTAGAAAATAAAAAGAAAAATTTAGACAAAATCTAAAACTCAAATCTAATGGTAGATCAAAAGAGTCCCCGGCAACGGCGCCAAAATTTGATATGCTCAAATTAACCCTAGAGCTACTCTCTCAAATTAAGAGGTCAATGCAGTACTTAGGGGTCGAATTCCACAAGGACTCAAGACTACACAATAAATTATAGAGTTTTATAATTAAGCTAAACAGATTAAATTGAATTAAAATAAAAGCAATGCAAAATATTAAATAAAAGCTGTTGTAAATTCAGAAGATCAAAAAGCTAGGCCTAGGGAATTTCTCAGGAAATTATGAAATATTAAATCAATCAATAAATTAGGATTCAAACAATTAAGAACAGATCTAGAACTCTAAACACTTTTGTAAATTAAATCAGTTCTCACTGCAAATAATATCTAAATTTAAAACCAGAAAATCCAAATCTCTTTGTAAAATTCTAGGTTAAAAATCAGCAATAAAATCAGGTTTAGATTGTTCACAAAATTATTAAATCAAATCTCTTTGCAAGAAATAATTTTGCTCATCAAAAGGTTTTATCAGGAAAATCAATTATATTCTCATATCAATTTATTTTCCTAGAGTATTAATTCTAGATGGCCAATCAAGGATTAATATGAAGAACAACCTAAGATGAAGATCTAGATAGATAATGAATCATAAATAAACAGATCTAATAATTCATAAAATCCCTGTGAAAAACCCTGAACCTAACAAGCAAACTACTCAGACATAATCAATGAAGAACAAAACATCTTTATGAATAATAAGCAATTGAAATTAAAAGAGTAAACGGAGTTCAAGAAATTCTTCTCTCAAAGCAGATCTGATCTCTCTCTCCAAAGCTCTCAAAATCTCACAGGGTTGCAGGAAAAATAAAACTTGATAGAATAAAACTTTTTTTTTGGGTTTGCAAAAACCTAAAAACTATATATATATATATGTCCTAAAACACGTCAGGGACTAGTCTTGCAAATATGGAAACCTTCGGGCAACTTTGTAAAACTTCCAAATTTGGCATCTCTCGTCGGTTTGGACTGGGTGTCGATCGATGCTAAGGCAGTGTCGATCGACACCATCTCCTCTGATCGATTCCAAGTTGATTTCTTGCGGATTATTGCTCCAAACTGATCCAAATTGCTCCACTTTGCTCCTTCCATGCTAAAAACCTATAAAGACTCAAAAATAATCTAGAAACAAATGAAAAGAACTAAAAGACTCCTTATATCATGGTTAAAAACCACAAAAACCATGATATATCAAGGGGGTATTGGTTTGAGATTTAAAGAGAATTTAAATGACTTTAAATAAAATCATAGAAAGTGTAAAATGAAGGATTCTAAAAGATTGTTTAGAAAATGTTTTAAAATTTTGCTGATTTGTTTTCCTAATCTTGTAAAATCTCTCATCAAATCTTTCAAACTTTCTCAAAAAATCTTGCAAAATATTTTTTTTGTTTACTTAACGATTTTGTCAAAAAACTTTGTTTCATTACCAAATTTTTTTTCATTATTATATATGTTGCAGGTTTTTTCACAGATTACGATCATACCAATTAGTGAATTTGCAATTTGAGAAAACTCATCAACTATAGTGCATCCACGTCCTTGGAGTAGGTAAATAATTATTGTATGTAATCTCAGCATAATTAAATAATTAAGAAATAATGCACCCTGGTTTGATGAGCTTAACGAGATGATGATGGTGATGGTGGAGGAATCATATGTGAAGGTTCATGGTGATGGTGGAGGAATCATTACTCGATTTGTCCTCTTTTGATCTGTTAATTTTACTGGTTCTGTTTTGTTCTCTTGTTCTTCATTTTCTAAAAAGAACAACAAAAAGTCATGGACTATGATTCACAATCTTTCTATTTAATGAGAGAGTTTACATGACTTTTTTATGAAGAAAATAGTATAGAATCCTAAACCAATAACATAATAGTTGAATTCATTAACAATCCAAGATTCTTTTGTTTTTTTACTTGAATAACAAAAAACTTTTAATGACTTGATAAAACTCTTAATTCAATAACACTAGATTTATGAAGACTTTAGATAAACTTTTACAAATCCACAACTAATAACACCAAATTTTAAGAGAGTTTTAAAAAATCTTGATTCAATAACAACATATTTTACATAACTTTTAAAGTCATTTAAGTGGAGGTTATTGGTTTAAGATTTGAATAGAATTTTAAAGATTTTAAATGTTATGTAGAATCTGTTGTTATTAGATCAAGATTTTGTTAAACTCTGTTTAAGTTTAGTGTTATTAGTTTGTGATTTGTAAAAAGTCATTTAAAATTTTAACAAATCTGGGTTATTAGATTCAGACTTTTATAAACTTATTAAAAGTTTTGTGTTATTCAATTAAAACAAAAGAATCTAGGATTGTTAATGAGTTCAATTATTATGTTATTAGTTCATGATTTTAGACACTTTCTTTACAAATCATGAACCAATAACATAATAATTGAACTCATTAACAATCCTAGATTCTTTTGTTTTAATTGAATAACACAAAACTTTTAATAAATTTATAAAAGTCTGAATTTTAAATGACTTTTTACAAATCACAAACTAATAACACTAAACTTAAACAGAGTTTAACAAAATCTTGATCTAATAACAACAGATTCTACATAACATTTAAAATCTTTAAAATTCTATTCAAATCTTAAACTAATAACCCCCACTAATTCAGTTTTAATGATTTTATTGAACTCTTCAAAAATCTTCATAAATCTCAAACCAATACCACCCCCTAAATTCTCTTTAAATCTCAAACCAATACCCCCTCTAAGTATTGCTTTACTTTTGTTAATCATCTCTTACTGATTGAATAAATTTTGATGCCCGAATCGTCACTGTTACCATATATCTTAAGCTTTTAGCCGGTTTCTTCTGTTAGGCTTTGTTTGCGTTTGCGTTTGTTATTTTGATAGCACTGGGGAACTGAAGGATTCTTATCAAGTTGTTGACGATAATGGAACAGGAATGGTATGTTTGCTCTGCATCCCTTTCCGGTTTAACTTTAAGATCTATAAAACCTAATTCTTTTGAGTATTGAAATTCGTATCCATCATGTTTTCTTTGAAAGCAAAATCGGTGGTGAAGGTTTGAGAAATCGAGATGTTGTGAACAAGAACAGGATCAGTGAGTTACCTGAAGCTCTGCTTCTGCATATATTGTCTTCACTTCCGACAAAAACTGTCGTAGCCACTAGTGTTTTGTCCAAAAGTTGGAGATCTCTTTGGACGTTGGTGCCAAATCTCAAGTTCAATTCTGAATTTTACAGAAGTGAACACCATAGATTTTCAGAGATTGTATTCAGGTCTTTGCTTTCACATAAAGCTCCTGTTCTAGAGAGTTTGCATTTGGTAGTTGTAAATAAATCTGAAGTTTTAGATGTTGGAATTTGGGTTGGGATTGCATTTGCACACCATGTGCGTAAATTGGTATTGGATCTTCATAACCAGGAGGAAGAGTTCGCCAGATTACCGAGTGTTTTATGGAGCTATAGTAATACACTCGAGACCTTGGAACTCAAGGATTTGTTTCTTCTGGATATTCCTTCTTCAGTTTGCATGAAATCCCTTAGAAAGCTTCACCTTGACTATGTGTGGTTCGAAGACGAAGAATCTATCTCCAAACTTTTTCGTGGCTGTCCCAGTTTGGAAGATTTGTTCGTGAACAGAAAAAGCAATCTCGATGTGGGGACTTTCACCATTGCAGTGCCATCGTTACAGAGACTGGTCATAGAAGATTATTTTGCAGGAGAAGGTGATGGAGGCTATGTGATAAATGCTCCTTGTTTGAAATACTTGGACATCAGTGGGTTGGAGTGGCTTGAGTTTTGTTTGATTGAGAAGGCCCCAGAGCTGGTAGAGGCAAAAATAGTTGACGTTTCTTATATAGACAATGAGAACATTTTATTATCTCTAACTTCAGTCAAACGTCTTACCTTACACTTATCACCCTTCAAGGTAAATTTAAGGCTTAAGCGTTTTATCTTGCAATTGGGTTATAGCATTGTTTTGTGTGCTAATGCTTGCCTCATGCACAGATCAAGTATCCTACTAGTATTATCTTCTATCAGCTGGTATATTTGGAGCTAGGTACACTAAAACGGTGGAATCTACTTTCGCTCATGCTCGATAGTTGTCCCAAACTGCAAACCCTTAAGCTCATCGACGTAAGCAATCTCATTAGTTTTTTTTTTTTAACAGGTTTTTCCACATTCAAGTATTTTTTGATGATCTAATATCACATTGTTCTCAGCGATGGTGGTATGCTAGAAAAGATTGTCCAGTGGGTTGGGAGTGGAGTCAACGAAAATGTGTACCTGAATGTTTGTTGTTCCATCTTGAGACATTTATGTGGACAAAATACGACTGGCAACGAGAAGATGACAAAGAAGTGGCCATATACATCCTTAAGAACGCAAGACTCTTGAAGAAAGCATTTATCTCTACTGAAGCCATCAATTCTAAAGAGCTCGAGAAGTTGGAAAAGAGACGTGAGATGCTCAACCAGTTGGCTACTGAGGTCAGGGATTCAATGTCATGCCACCTCGAGTTCGAGTGTGCTACGTATTCTTCTTATTATTAGGATGTATTCGTAACATCTTTCACAATGTGACAATAGGATTAAAAACAAAATCAGTCAGAAAGTAAGGCCCTGATTGGTGATGACTTTTAAGATTTTAAAATCATTTAAAAGTCTTAAAAGCATTTTATTTGCCAATCAAACTTTAATGACTTTTTTATTTTTTAAAGTTTCTACAGCCACTTTAATTTTTTCTTTTTTTATTTCTTTTCTTTTTTGAAAGCTTCAAAATGAAGCTGTAAAACTTTTAAAACTAATAAATTTACAAAAAAAAAATTTTCTTTCTCCATCATAATTAAAAACTCTATATAATTTTATATATATTTTAATACAAACATTTTTTTATAGATTAACTATTAGTATTTTTTTCTCTTTCTTTTGATATCTACTTCTCTTCACAAATTTATTGTTTTTATCATCACCTCTGTATTTTCTTATAATTTTGTTTTTAATAAAATTACAGTCACTGTTTTCAAAGTTTGTTTTTTAACAATCAGATTTTAACAGTTAAAGTATCTACAGCCAAAGTCTCTACAGCCAAATTTTATACAGCCAAACTTTTACAGTCAAAGTCTCTACAGCCACAAATAACAGTCGTTACCAATCGGAGCCTAAATTAAGTTTTCTGAGCTACATATTTTGGTTTTTGAATAGTTATAAGTAAATACACAAAACATAACCTGAATTTATAAGAATGTATTCTCGATTACTTGATAAGAATTTTAGTATATATTTTATTTATCTTTTTACAAATTTTAAATCAGTTGAAATTAATTTGACATAAAATAAAATTATTACTTATGAAATTATAGAATATAGAAAAATTATATTTAATATAATATTCAGATTAAATTGAAATCCGCTATAAAACAAAAATTTCCAGATTAAATTGTTTTTTTTATGTGTGGGTTATTATTTATTATTTCAATCTTGTCAGTAAAGATCTTACAATTGTTTCACAATCCACGTAGTTATGCATGTCTTAATCTAGTATGTATATAAAGGTGCAGTATATATTTTACTATGTTATATTTGAGATATTTTCTTTTTATATTAAATTATCATTTAATTTTCTTAGAAGAAAAAAATCGAATATCATTTATTATAGTTTGTAATTATATATTATATTTTAATGTTCTAAAAACCTTAAATAGATTGAAAAGCCTTAATTAGTTTAAATATCTACAATATATTATTTATCATAGTTTGTAAGAAAAAAATCAAATATCATTATCATAGTTTGTAAGTAATATTAGATTTTCATGTTATGAAAAAATCCTTAATTAGATTAAAAAGCCTTAATTGGTTTAAATAGCTACAATATTTTTTTTTATAGTTTGTAATTTTTTTGATAATTAAAAAGCCTTAATCAGTTTGAATATCAACAATGTATTATTTATTATAGTTTATAAGGAAAAAATCATTATCATTTATCATAGTTTGTAAGTAATATTAGATTTCCATGTTATGAAAAATCCTTAATTGTATTTAAACACCCTAATTAGTTTAAATAGCTACTTTATTATAGTTTGTAAGTATTGTATATTTGAAGCTGAATCACATCACCATTATCATATCTAAGCATTTGCTTTTGGAGCGTTCCTAATTAATCTGTGCCAAATTGTGTTTTCCTTTTAACGAAAATGGAACAAAAAGGGTATGAAACTTTGTGTCGTCCATATATAACTTCTGTGAACCTAAAGATCTTTATTTTTTGTTATTTTGATATTTATCATACAGCAAAACTGGTAGTGAAGGTTTGAGAAATGGAGATGTTGTAAATGAGGACATGATCAGTGAGTTGCCTGAAGATTTGCTTCTTCATATATTGTCTTCACTTCCAACAGAAATTGCTATAACCACTAGCGTTTTGTCTAAACGTTGGAGATCTCTTTGGGCGTTGGTGCCAAATCTCAAGTTTGATTCTGAGTATCATAATAGATTTTCAGAGAATGTTTGCAGATCTTTACTTTTACATAAAGCTCCGGTTCTAGAGAGTTTGCATTTGAGAGTTGAAGATCAGCGTGATGCTTCGGATGTTGGGGTATTGGTTGGAATTGCTTTTGCACACAATCTACGTAAATTGGTACTCACTGTTGCATTTCAAGATGAAAGCTCAGTAAGATTTCCGAGTGTTTTGTGTAGTTTCAATAATACAATAGAGATCTTGAAGCTGAAGGGTTCAATTCTTTTGGACCTTCCTTCTTGGGTTGTTTCAAGTCCCTGAGAGAGCTGCACCTTTACTATGTACACTTCAAAGACGAAAAATCTGTTTGCAACCTTTTATGTGGCTGCCCTAGTCTTGAAGATTTGGTCGTGCATATATCTGACAATGTGGAGACCTTCACTGTTGCGGTGCCATCGTTGCAAAGACTAACCATATATGATAGTTACCCAGAAGAAGGTAAGGGAGGCTATGTAATAAATGCTCCTTCTTTGAAATACTTGAACCTTAAAGGGAACCATAGGCTTGAGATTTGTCTGATTGAGAATGCGCCAGCGCTGGTGGAGGCTAAAATCAGTAACGTTTCTTATAAAACTAATGAAAACATTTTGGAAACTCTAACTCACGCCAAACGTATTTCCTTAGACTTATCACCCTTACAGGTAATTTTTAGATTTAAGAATTTTCACATGGTTTTATATGTAATTGGGCTGACATATTGTTTTGTTTACCAATGATGTCTCGTGCACAAGATTAAGTATCCTATTGGTAAAATCTTCGATCAGCTTTTATATTTGGAGCTGCGTACAAATAGAAAAGAGTGGCGAAAGCTACTTTCGCACATGCTCGATAGATCTCCTAAATTACAAATCCTAAAGCTCATCGACGTAAGCCATTTCATTCATTAGGATATTCTAAGCTCTACTTTCATGTAATTTGATGATCTAATATTTACACATTGATTGCTTTGGTCGCAGCCATATCACTATTATAGCAAAGATAGTCTGATCGGCCAGGAATGGAATCAACCGAAATGTGTACCAGAATGTTTGTTGTTCCATCTTGAAACATTTTTGTGGACAGGATACGAATGGCAACTAGAAGATGAGAAAGAAGTGGCTACGTACATTCTAAAGAACGCAAGACGCTTGAAGAAAGCAACTCTCTCCACAAAACCCATCGAATCTAGAAAGCTCGTGGAGTTGGAAAAGATACGTCAGATGCTCAACGAGTTGACTATTGTGGTTAGGGCTTCAAATTCATGTCACCTCGTGTGTGAAGCTGATACCTACTCTTGGAATTGATATGATACTTTTCTTTTCAATTAGGATTTCTATTTTGTGGATTCATAAAACTGGTAGGATATTATTAATTATTAAAAATATCTACAAATTCTTCTCCAGACTCTTTATGCAATTGCTTGATCCTTTTATATACTAATAAACACAAGTAAATAGCTGAATCTGATCACCTTAGACAGCGTTTGCATTTGCGTTTGGAGCGTTCCTAATTAATCTGAAGCAAATCGTAGTCTCTATTCAACAAAATGGAACAACGTCATATGTTTCATTTATGTTTTGCTCTTATTCCGTTTCCATGGTTTTCATAGTTGCAAGCGTTCCAACTAATAATATAAATACCGATAATTGCTTATGAACATTAGATCTGTTTACCATAATTTTTCATAATATATTTTATACTTATAATCGTTAATGTTTTTTTGGGTTACTTGATTCATTATGACTTTTACTTTGATATTTTTTACTTAAAAATTTATTTGTCATATTTTATCATAAGTTTCCATTTTGATGGTTATGCTTTTTTATTAACAGTTATATAATATGTTCAATATTTATGTAGTTTTTGGTCATAGTTGGTTTTCTATCTTTTCCAAGACAACTTTAAGTTTATTTGTAACCTATACTTTCAAACTATTTTATTACTTTCAAATTTTATCATGATATATAATTTTAAATTTTAAAGTTTTATTATATATATTTTTAAAAAAAATATTTTTCTGTGACATTGCAAGGGATCTGAGTTCTAATACAAGTAGAATTATAAATGAGAATGCAATATTTGGTAGAAACAGAGTACTTTTTTAATCCTTTTTATGGAGACTGGTAGTTATGTTGTTGAATTTATTGTTTTAATTGTTTAATAGGTACTCACAAAAATAGATGTCAAAGCCAAAAATAAATCTATAAAATACTGCTATTCATTGTCTAAATTTTTTTCTCCTTTTTTTTTTTTTTTAACTAGTTTTCAAAGGAGACCGAGATAATAGAATGGGAAAACGCCAAGATTGATCAGTGACCGCTTGTGTTTTCCTATTCTTGTCTCTGGCATCACAAGTCCATTGTACGAGCCAAACACATTTGTCCCGGTCTAAGCTAGGAGTTCGTTCGTTATGTGACAATGTGCTTCCTCGCGTGCTATCGCCAAAGAAAAAAGATCTAATCAAGGAGCTCCCCGGACAACCTTCTGTCGTTAGTTTCAGACAGTATGGCGGTTATGTGGCTGTAAACGAAACAGCTGGTCGATATTTATACTATTATTTAGTGGAAGCCATCAAACCCTGTGACTCTACTCCTCGTGTGATCTGGTTAAACGGAGGTACACATAGATAATATGTATCCCTCTACGTACAAACTCTTTTTATACTGGAACTATTTATATTTCTATAATCAGACTCTTCTAAAAAATTGAAATGATGAGTCTTTTAGCTACTATCTAATTTTTGATGAGGAAGTATTTTTTTGTCATAATCATTGAGACTTAAACGAGTATATACTTAAAAAAAGAAAAAAAAAAAAAAATAAAAATAAAACAGGACCGGGCTGCTCATCTCTAAACGGTGGGGCATTTCAAGAGCTTGGTCCATTCCGAGTACATGAGGACCACACGCTATTCCGCAATCCTTATTCATGGAACAACGGTACATACATACACTACAAGAAAACAAGGTCATAACTGACGGAATTTCTGACGGTCAACATTCTGTCGGTAATTACCGACGGTATACTGACAGCTTTCTGACGCCTTAAGAGTTTGTCAGTTTTCCGTCGGAAATTTACCGACAAACATAGTCCGTCAGTAATCTGTCAACATTTCTGACGGATTACCGACAAACCACTACCGTCCGCACTTTCCGTCGGAATATCGTCGGTAAATATATCCGTTGTTGTTGTCGCTTGTATATTATTCGATTTCCGACAGATTTCCGACAGGAATTAATTTACAGCCGTCAGAAATCCGTCCGCAAACTTATCCGTTATTATAGCCGTTTTGATTATTCGCTTTCCGACGAATTTCTGACAAGTTAAATAAATATCCGTCGGAAATTTGTCGGTAAATATATCCGTTAATGAAGCCGTTGTATAGCCGTTGAAAATTTCAAAATTACTGACGGATTACTGACGGATTACTGACGGATACGAAATTTACTTTTTCTATAAAAACGAACCACTCCTTCTCATACTCTCACTCATTTTTTCCAAAAAATACAAAAAATGTCTTCTTCTTCTTCTTATTTTCGATCGTGGATGGACGGACCGATGCTCGATCCAGAATCAAATTTATTGAATGATGAGTATGCTCGTGGTGTAGGCGAGTTTATGGAGTTGGCATGTCAACAACAGATCGTTCTTCAAACCCGTAAGTTGAAATGTCCATGTTCAATTTGCCGGAATTCTCACAATATTAGGATTGATTTAGTATGGGGTCATCTTTATTCGAATGGTTTTATGCCGGGTTACAAAATTTGGTTTCTCCATGGTGAAAGACCAGAGTATATTAGTTCTAGCGAACCATATATTGTTGATAGCGTAGAGGAACCTAGAACAGAAGTAGATTATGGTGTGGGTACTGTTGAGATGGTGAATGATGCATATAGGGAAAACATGCAATCGATGGGTCAAAATGTTGATAGGTTAGAGGAACCTAATGCAGAGGCATGCAAGTTTTTTTCTATGTTGGACGCAGCTAAGCAGCCGTTATATGAAGGTTGTAGGGAAGGTCATTCGGCTTTATCATCTGCAAGCAGATTGATGACCATAAAGACGGACTACAATTTGGCTGAGGAATGTGTGGATGCGATAACAGATTTTGTGAAAGACATTTTGCCTGAAGATAATCATTTTCCAGGTACATATTACGAGATTCAGAAATTGGTCGCCGGTCTTGGTTTGCCGTATCAAATGATAGATGTATGCGAAGATAATTGCATGATCTATTGGAGAGAAGACGAAGATAGGACAAGGTGTCGATTTTGTCAAAAACCAAGATATCAGGAAACAGGCGGTAGGGTTCCAGTTCCATATAAGCGGATGTGGTATTTACCGATCACAGAAAGGCTGAAGCGATTATATCAATCTGAGCGTACGGCTGGTCCAATGAGATGGCACGCAGAACATAGATCAAACGGAGAGATTACGCATCCTTCAGATGCAGAAGCATGAGGCATTTCCAATCTGTGTATCCAGATTTTGCGTATGAGCCAAGAAACGTGTACCTAGGATTATCTACAGATGGTTTCAACCCATTTGGAAAGCATGGAAGGCAATATTCGTTGTGGCCAGTAATCGTAACACCTTATAACTTACCGCCATCTTTGTGCATGCGTCGAGAGTTTCTTTTCCTTTCGATTTTGGTTCCCGGTCCAGATCATCCAAAGAGATCTCTTGATGTGTTTCTGCAACCGTTGATATATGAGCTAAAAATGTTATGGGATCATGGTGCTACAGCATATGACGTTTCAACCAAGCAGAATTTCCAGATGCGTGCAGCACTTATGTGGACGATTAGTGACTTTCCAGCTTATGGGATGTTATCTGAATAGTCAACTCATGGAAGGTTAGCGTGTCCGTACTGTCAAGATAACACAGATGCGTTCCAGTTGAGGCACGGACGTAAAACGAGTTGGTTTGATTGTCACAGAAGATTTCTACCAGCTCGTCACCCTTACCGGTGTTCGAGGACATTGTTTTGGAAGAATAAGCAAGTGGTTGATGCACCACCTCCTGAAGTCGACGGAAATATTTTACTGGAACAGTTAAGAGATTTTGGAGCAGAGAGGACTACAGATTGTGGTGGTAATGGACATGTTGTTGTTTACGGTGCTGGCATCAATCACAATTGGTATAAACATAGCATTTTTTGGGTGTTGCCTTATTGGAAAGATCTTTTGTTGAAACATAATCTAGATGTCATGCACGTCGAGAAGAACGTCTTCGACAACCTCATGAACACTGTTCTAAATGTCCCGGGAAAGACAAAAGATAATTTGAAGTCTAGATTAGATTTGCCAGATATTTGTGATCGCGATC
>NC_025693.1:19476614-19490252 GCF_000633955.1 Camelina sativa
TGTGGTGGTAATGGACATGTTGTTGTTTACGGTGCTGGCATCAATCACAATTGGTATAAACATAGCATTTTTTGGGTGTTGCCTTATTGGAAAGATCTTTTGTTGAAACATAATCTAGATGTCATGCACGTCGAGAAGAACGTCTTCGACAACCTCATGAACACTGTTCTAAATGTCCCGGGAAAGACAAAAGATAATTTGAAGTCTAGATTAGATTTGCCAGATATTTGTGATCGCGATCCGCTTCATGTACTAGAAAATGGGAGATGTCCAGTCCCGGCATTTCGGTTAGACACGCGCAAGAAGGAAGCGTTCTTCCACTGGATTACCCACGATATTAAATTTCCTGACGGATACGCATCTAATTTGCGTAACTGTGTTGATATGGCTGAAGGAAAGTTTACTGGAATGAAGAGCCATGATTGTCATGTTGTGATGCAGCGACTTCTTCCATTTGCATTTGAGCATCTTTTACCAAGCAATGTCCACCAAGCAATTGCAGGTATATATATACCTTATAAAAGTCTGTTAATGAGTACTCTTATAAGCTTTGATATATATTCACAAGATATAATGAGGTTAGTCAGTATGCAACTAATTAAACGCATGGATTTGCATGCAGAGGCGAACGTGTTGTTCTTAGAAGGCGTAGGATTCTCGTACTCGAAAACTGAAGATGCGGAGAAAATTGGGGAACAAGGGGACACGCTAACAGCATAAGATAATTACATGTTCTTGTTGAATTGGCTTGAAAGATTTCCGGAATATAAAAAAAGAGAAATTTACATCGCCGGTCAGAGTTACGCCGGCCACTATGGTCCCCAGCTTGCCCAGATTATCCTTCGCCGTAACAACCAAACCTTCATCAACTTACGAGGCATGATGATTGGTATTTGGTAATGCAGCACTTGAGGTGAGTTCCGTGGATGAACATACCAACCAATATTTTGTGAGTCATGGTTTCTTGTCCCAAGAACTTGTGGATAACCTCGACAAATTCTGCACCATAGACAAGTCATCTGATATGGATAAGTGCTTCGAATGGCAAGACAAAGTAAATAATCAAAAGACAAATGTGGACGTTTACAATATATACGCTCCAATGTGTATAAACTCCACATCGAGCAGCAAACTCAAGAATTGCGCGACAATAATGAACGTTGATCCGTGCCAAGCCAACTACGTAAATGGTTATCTTAACATGAAAAATGTTCAAGAAGCGATACATGGGAACACCACGATTTTACCGTATCCGTGGACCGCTTGCAATGATGGATTAGAAAGCAATTGGAACGATACTCAAAGAGACGAGTCAATGATTCCTATTCTTCACGAACTGATGGGTAAGGGTCTCCAAATGATGTTTTACAGTGGAGATATGGACGCAGCAGTTCCGTTTACATCTACATTGGCCACGCTGAAGGATATGAATCTAACGGTTGTAAATGAATGGCGTTCGTGGTTCACCGAAGGGCAGGTGGGAGGGTACACAGTGGATTACAAAGGGAACTTGTCCTTTGCAATTGTGAGAGGAGTGAAAGCTTGGTAATCTTCCTTGAATTTATTCATCATTCTGTGCATCAATATATACAGAGGTATAGGACCTTAATTAGTGGGATTCTCCCTTGATTGACAAGTCTAATATCTAATCAGATCAATCAAATTAATTACAAGATTGCCTAATATCTATCACCCTCCCCCAGTTGAAGCGTTGGGAGTCCTAACGGTTAAGCTGTCCCTAAATTCGTTGAACAGAGATGTCGGTAAGCCTTTTGTAAATATGTCTGCATACTGAAGAGTAGTGCTGGGCACGGGACGGGTACCCTTGAATTTTCTCCGACCCTTTACTCGTCTCGACCCTAACGGGTAACAGAAAAAATTTACTCATACTCGACCCTTAAATAACGGGTACCCGGAGAAACGGGTACCCGGTAAAAAATAGTTGACCTTTTACTCGTCCCGACCCTTTATTATTACCCGGAAACGAGTACCCGATAAAAAAATGTTAATAATCGCAATAATAATTTTATCTTTTGAAATCCAAAAAATGAAAAATTCATAAATTTATGCAATATATAGTTCCAAAATTATAAAATTACGAATTTTGAAAATAAAAATAATATATTAATTCAGTTAGGCTAAGTTGAACTTAGGTTTTAACTCTAACTCTATAAATTAATAATAAATAATAATAATAATACAAAATATTAACGGGTATTTACGGGTCGGGTAGCAAAACGGGTAAAGGGCCGAGTAACGGGACGGGTATTGAAAACTAAACTAATACCCTATACTCGTCCCTTACTCACGGGTAATATAAATATAATACCCTTTACTCGACCCTAAAGCTGCGGGTACCCTTTTTTGGGACGGGTACGAGCCGAGTAACGGGTCGAGTACGGGTAACGGGTATTAGTGCCGAGGCCTACTGAAGAGACGACGGAACATGAAACACTTTGATCTGACCCATCTTGACCTTCTCTCGAACAAAGTGAATATCGATTTCAATATGTTTTGTGCGTTGATGCTTGACCGGATTTGTAGAGAGGTACACAGCACTAATGTTGTCACAATAAACGACTGATGCCTTAGTGATGGGACATTGTAGCTCAAGGAGAAGGTTTCGTAGCCAACACGCTTCAGCGACTGCATTGGCCACTCCTTTGTACTCTGCTTCAGCACTCGATCGCGACACTGTTGGTTGTCGTTTGGAGGACCATGAGACGAGATTGGGACCAAGATAGAGACAATAACCAGAGGTGGAGCGACGTGTATCTTTGCAGCCAGCCCAGTCGGCATCAGTGTACACCGTGAGATCATTAAGAGCTCCTTTTTGAAGGTGAAGACCATGTTGCGGAGTGCCTTTCAAATAACGGAGGAAGCGTTTTAGAGCTTGTAAGTTATTAGTCCGCGGGTCGTGCATATATAAGCAGATTTGATGCACAGCATAGGAGATGTCTGGCCTCGTGAATGTGAGATATTGAAGAGCACCAGCGAGGGACCGATATTTCGTCGGATCATCGATCGGATCTCCTGATTCTGTAGAGAGCTTTGCGTTGAGATCAACAGGTGTGGCGCAGGGGTTGCACTCTTTCATACCAGCACTTGCAAGAATATCCATGGCATAAGCTTCTTGGCTAAGAAAGATGCTGCCTGGGTTGAAATCGACTTTGATGCCAAGAAAATAGTGGAGTTTCCCCATATCCTTCATTGGAAATTCGCCTTTGAGCTGGGAGATGATGTGATGAAGGAAGGTAGAGTTCGATGCGGTGAGAAGAATGTCGTCCACGTAGAGCAAAAGATATGCTTGATTTTCTCCTTTCCTGTAAACAAATAAGGACGCATCGCTTTTGCTAGCAACGAAACCAAGGTTAGTGATGAATTTTGCAAAACGATAATTCCAAGCGCGAGGCGCCTGTTTCAGGCCGTAGATAGCCTTTTGGAGCTTGCAGACATGAGTTGGTGCGGAAGGATCAACGAAGCCTGGCGGTTGAAACATGTAGACAGTCTCCTCGAGGTCGCCATGGAGGAAGGCATTTTCGACATCTAATTGATGAACATGCCAGTCCCGAGCAAGACTTACATGAAGCACTGTCCTTATCGCTGCTGGATTAGCAACTGGGCTAAACGTTTCATCATAGTCGACCCCTGCTTCTTGCGACTTCCCATTGGCCACCAAACGAGATTTATAGCGAGCAAGAGAGCCGTCAGCATTAAGCTTGTGTTTGAACAACCACATGGACCTGACAATATTAACCCCTGGAGGTCTAGGTACAAGAGTCCAACTCTTTGTTTTAATCATAGCACCGTATTCAGTATGCATTGAGGGATTCCAATTCGGATCGGCAAGGGCTGTTTTATGGCTGGTGGGAAGGGGGGAGAGAGAGGACGTGGTCAGAGAAATGATTGGTTTAGGCTTGTGAATGCCTGCTCTACTCTGAGTCGTCATAGAGTGACGAGGAGGAAGAGGAGGAATAGGAGCTGGCATTATAGCGGCTGGTGGAGAGGGAGGTGTAGGTGGAATTTGTGGTGGTGGAGGGAATGGTGTTTGAAGAAATGTTTGTAGGAGAGGTGAAGCCTCGTCTTGATGATCGAGAAAGTTATATGTGTATGATGGTTCAGAGATTGGTTCAGCAGCTGGAAATTTGGACTCATCAAACACAACATGTCGTGAGATGATGATCTTGTTTGTTTTAAGATCAAGGCATCGGTAACCACGATGTTGTGTGGGATAGCCAAGGAAGAGACATGGTGTGGTTCGAGGTGATAGTTTTGGAAGGTTGGAGTGGTTAAGGTTCGGAAAGCATAAGCACCCAAATACTCGCAAGTGATCGTAAGAGGGTTTTTTGTTGAATAGGCGGAAGTAAGGGACTTGATTTTGTATAGCAGAAGATGGAAGGATGTTTAAAAGATGTACGGCGACATGAAGAGCTTCAACCCAGAAAGTGGGTGATAGCTTTGCCTGGAAAAGTAAGGTTCGAACCATGTTGTTTATAGTACGGATCATGCGTTCAGACATACCATTTTGTTGGGATGTGTGAGGGCAAGAGAACCGAACTTTTATTCCATTTGTGGCAAAGAAATTATGAAAGGCAGTGTTGTTGTACTCACCACCATTATCACATTGGAAAGCTGTAATGGAGGTTTTAAATTGGTTTAGGACAAAGGCTTGAAAATGAAGAAATTTGGAGAGAACTTCACTCTTTCGACAAAGCGGATAAACCCAGAGAAAATGAGTGAAGTGATCAATGAATATGACATAGTAGCGAATTCCACTGATACTTTGGACTGGCGAGGTCCAGACATCAGAGTGAATCAGAGCAAAGGGTTGAGAGACTTGTGTTTGTGACGCAAAAAACGGTAATTTTATTTGTTTCCCAAGTTGACAAGCCTCACAAACCGTGGGGAGACTGTCTTTATTACAACGAAAAGATAAATAAGGTAGAACAGAACGAATAGACTCATTATTAGAGTGACCAAGCCGTTTATGCCAAAGACTTGGAGAATGAGTAATGAAAGCTGAATGAGATTGAGAGTTGGTTGGAGAAGTAACGGGAATGGAGTAGAGATCCCCAGAGCTGTCACTGCAGAGAAGAATCTTCCGTGTGTCCAGATCCTTGACAGAAAAACCAAATGGGTCAAACTCTACAGTACACCAATTATCGGTAGTGAATTTGCGAACAGAAATCAAGTTTTTGACTATTTAAGGAGCAACAAGAACATTGGTTAGGGATAAGGGACGAGAGTAGGATTTTAGACTAGAAGAGCCGGAAGAGATGGCTGGGATTATCGATCCATTTCCCACAATGACAGACTGAGCGGTGTTATGTTTAAAAACAGAGTTGAGAATACCTGGAGATGAGGCGAGATGCGCAGTGGCACCAGAGTCCATGATCCATGGACCAGCAGAAGGATCGGGCAGCGTCATGGTGTTGAAGGCGGCAGCAAAGTCCGATGTTGGCTGAAGATCATGTTCGGCGACGTGTGCAGACGGTGGTCCGGCAGGATGAGAGCCGAGAACTCCGCGAGAGTTTACAGGGAACGGGTATGTGGACCATGGGCCAAATTGAAGTTGCCATGGTTGCCAGGAGTTGGGCCAGAAGTTGTTAGAGGCCCAATTAAACGGAGACCTCTGCTGATAATTTTGCCTTCCTCGGAATCGATTTCCATGACCGCGACGGGAGCCACGATTGTTCGAGAATC
The DNA here is from genome assembly GCF_000633955.1 of Camelina sativa. Classification (NCBI taxonomy): domain Eukaryota; kingdom Viridiplantae; phylum Streptophyta; class Magnoliopsida; order Brassicales; family Brassicaceae; genus Camelina; species Camelina sativa. Next base: position 19,482,318 of record NC_025693.1, read on the forward strand.
TTGCCGGCGGGTGAGTCGCCTGGTTGGCCTGAGGAGTCGAGACGGTAAGGGCGGTGGAAGAGGATGAATGGTCAGAGTGAGAAGCAACTACTTTGGGCAACTACTTTGGGCAACTTCTTTAACCGTGTCTCTTCGAATTCAAGCATCGAGCGAGCCGTGTCAAAACTGGGAAAGGGATCACGATGTTTGATGACATTGATGATGTTATCAAACTTCGCATTCAGACCGTTGAGGAGATACACCACGAGAGTGCGATCGGGAACCGGAGCATCAACGTTCGCAAGGAGATCGGAGAGTGACTTGAGGCATTGGCAATAATCTTCGACGGATAGATCTCCAATTTCTGTGGACCTCAACTCATTGTCAAGTTGGATGGCGCGTGCCTCCTTGTTGTTACGAAAGAGGTTTTCAATCCGGAGCCAGATGTCTCGCGAAGTGCCACCAGTTTGAATGCTTTGCGAAACAGGGGTGGAGCAAGAGTTCCATAGATCCAAAGCTTGACAAGACCATCACGCTGTTCCAAATCACATCGTTCGCTCCAGTAGGAACGGAGGTACCATCGACATGGCCAAGCACATCAAAGGTGAGACAGTGGGTGAGAAACAGCTCTCTCCACGCATCGTAATTGTGGTCATCTTGATCAAGGATCAAGGGAATGTGAGACTTGATGTTGGTGACACCAAAGGCTCTGTCAGGAACTGCCGGAACGTTAGCCATGGAGAGAGAGAGAAAGAAGAGACGATTATAGCAGAGAAGAAAAGAGAAAGTAGGAAGAAGAAAGAGGAAATAGAGAAGTTTAGAGGCGTTTGCCGTGACGCTCTGATACCATGAAAGCTTGGTAATCTTTCTTGAGTTTATTCATCATTCTGTGCATCAATATATACAGAGGTATAGGACCTTAATTAGTGGGATTCTCCCTTGATTGACAAGTCTAATATCTAATCAGATCAATCAAATTAATTACAAGATTGCCTAATATCTATCAAGGAGCAGGTCATAGTGTGCCTATGGACAACCCTATACGTGCTCTTACTCTCTTTACCAACTTTATCCGTAACACTCCTCTCCCCAAAACACCATGATTTGTTGTGTAAACATGTCACCCCTATAATAAACTTAATAAGTCACTTTGGTTCATTGATTATATTTTATTTCATTTCATTGCGATTTGTTTTCTTTTCGCTTCATAGCAATAATGGATTCAATTTATAACCCTAATAAAAACACATCGGTCTCATTCTCATACGTGTTACTTGTAAGTCACACTCGTCGTCTTCTTTCTTCTCCAGATCATGTACTCGAGTGGGATCTTAACTGCATTAGTTTCGAAACTTTGTTATGGTTTCCAATTTGGTTTAAGATAACACAAGTGAATCGTTTTGAAGCTGGATCGTCATCATAGTTTTTAGCCGGATTCTTGAGTTTGGCTGCGTTTGCGTTTGGAACTGTTCGTAGTGCGATAGCACTGGGAAGGATTTAAAGAGAAGATTTTACCCCTAATAAAAATTTATTTGGAACTGCATACAAACGAAGAAGAGTGGTGGAATCTTATTTCGCTCATGCTCGATTGTTCTCCTAAAGTACAAAGTCTCGAGCTCATCAACGTAAGCCATTTCATTAGTCAAGTACTTTTTTCTTCCAGTGATCTAACTATCTTAATGGATATTTTAAAACGCATTGATCCGGAAAATCTCGAAATGTTGAAAAAAGAGACGTGAGATGCTCGACGAATTGGCTAGTGTTGGCAGGGCTTCAAATTTCATGTCACTTTGTACTGTGGTGTTTTTGGCCATTGGGAGATGTGATAACTTTCTAGAAAAAAATAAATATGTTACTCTTTTGTATTTTGACCGCTTGGTAATATAAGCCAGTAGTAGATACAACAACCTAAACTTGGCCACCACTACTCAGTAGTTACTATATTAAAACGGTAAGAGAGGGAAACTTCAAACTCGTATGTGATTGGGCCTTACTTAAAATGGGCTGAATTAATAAGCCCATTTAAAGAAAGACTTGTTTTGTTGGGATTAGATTCGATTTATTAACCATCGTTCTCACTTTACTCATTTTGATTTCACTTTTCGTCATCTTTCTTCTCCAGATCTCTCTCTCATGGGATGTGCTCGACTCGTGTGTGATCTTTCACTCTTTAGTGTTGTTTAGTTAGGGTTTCCAGTTTGGGGTTATGATAACACAAGTGAATCATTTTGAAGTTGAATAGTCATCGTTTCTTTAGCTTTAGTCCGATTCTGGTTAGGAGCTGTTCGTAATGCAAAATCTGAAGGTCTTTGTAGCAAATTGTCACCTCTATTAACTACAATGGAACATAAATCGTAAGTATCTTTTATGGCTTTCTTTAGCTGCCTGTTGTAAAGATCCAACCCTAATTCGTTGAACCTTTAAAAATCTTACCTTTTTATTTGTTTGTTTTCCTTTGATTTTTGACAGCAAATCCGGTGGTGTAGGTTCGAGTAATCGAGTTGCTATGAATGAGGAGGACAGAATCAGTGAGCTGCCTGATGCTCTGCTTCTGCTGATATTGTCTTCACTTCCGACAGAAAACGCCATATCTACTAGTGTTCTGTCTAAACGTTGGAGATCTCTTTGGACGATGTTGCCAAAACTCAAGTTTGACTGCGATTATAATCCTGTGATTCATGATGATAACATAGATCCCCGTGTATTCTCAGAGAATGTTCTCAAGTCTTTGGCTTTACACAAAGCTCCGGTTTTTGAGAGTTTGCATTTGAAATTTGCTGGTGAATATGATTGTTTGGATGTTGGAATATGGATCGCGACCGCATTTGCCCGCGGTGTGCGCAGATTGGTATTGGATAGTTTCTATCAAGAGGAGCAGACGGTAACCCTTCCGAGTGTTTTGTTTACCTACAATGATACACTTGAGATCTTGAAACTCAAGTGTGCTATAGATTTAGAATTCCCTTCTCGGGTTTGTTTGAAGTCCCTTAGAAAGCTGTGTCTTGACCAAGTACACTTCAAAGACGAAGAATCTGTTTGCAATCTTTTCTGTGGCTGCCCTAGTCTTGAAGAGTTGGTCGTGGATAGATATAGTAATGCGGATGTGGCGACTTACACTATTGCGGTGCCATCATTACTGAGATTGACCATAAGTGATCTTAACGAAGATGGAGGTTATGGAGATGGAGGCTATGTGATAAATGCCCCTGCTTTAAAATACTTGGACATCTGTGGGTTTAATGGTCTTGGGTCTTGTCTGATTGAGAAAGCACCAGAGCTAGTGGAGGCAAAGATCAGTGACGTTTCTGATATAACCAATGAGAACATTCTGGAGTCTCTAACTTCAGCCAGACGTCTTATCTTACACTTATCTCCCCTTGAGGTAAGATTGAACATTCTCTGCGATTGGGCTAACACTGTTTCCTGTATTAAATGTTACCCTGTTTTGTGTAAATGTACTCAGGTTAAAGTTCCTACTGGTAAAATCTTCCATCAGCTAGTCTGTCTAGAGCTACCTACATACGAAATAGAGTGGTGGAATCTGCTTTCGATCATGCTCGCTAGTTCTCCTAAACTACAAATCCTCAAGCTCACAGATGTAACTACCTCTTTTTTGTTTGCCTCCACATCTCTAGTTTTAGGTAATTTGTTGAGCTAGATGACATAAGACTGCATTGTTCTCAGGTATATCTGCGTGATGACAAAAAAAATCCGGACCAACGGAGATGGAATCCACCAAAATGTGTACCGGAATGCTTGTCGTTCCATCTTGAGACATTCATGTGGATAGGATACGAATGTCAACGAGGAGATGAGAAAGAAGTGGCCATGTACATCTTACAAAACGCAAGACGGTTGAAGAAAGCCACTATCTCCACAAAACGCATCGAGATGGGAATGCTCGAAAAGTTGGAAAAGAGACGTGAGATGCTCAACGAGTTGGCTAGTGTGCTCTGGGATTCAAATTCGTGTCAACTTGTGTTCGACTCTACTTAATATCTTAAACTTTTACTATGTTGTTTTGGCTGTTGGGAAATGTATAATTCACTACTCCACCTACCTGTATGTCGGATGCTATAACGTTTGCCTGGTGACCTTTTGAGGAAGAGATTCAGAAGATTATTACTTTATATAGTGAAAAGAGTAGATTCGTTTCCATTGGAAGTTCTAGTTTTTGAATATCTTGCATCAAAACTAGAAGAGTTTCTCTCAATGCAAAAAGTGCTTCAAAAGATCTATACAACATCTCGTTACATAGGTCTCCTAGGTCCCCTTCTTCTTTTTCTTCATTCATTAGGCGATCCAATTGGAGACTAATAAGCTGTCCAACAATTGCAGCAGAGATTTGCGGTTGTCGACTCGTATAACAATTTGAGGTCATCAGTTTGATCCGCCTCGCCTAATATTTTATATAGAGGTTAAGTAATTGTAATATTTTAAAACATTCTATGATGTTTAAATATTTTGAATATTTGAACTTTTTAAAAGTTTCAATATTTATAATATTTTAAACTTTTAAAATTTATAAATTATAATTTTTTTTAAACCTTATAAAAGCTACATAATTTTTAAAATTTTAAAATTATAATATTTTGAAACCTTTTAAACGCTAAGACTTTTAGAAGTTTCAATATTTATAATATTTTAAACTTTTAAAAGGTTTCGAAACATAATATTTGAACATTTTAAAAAAGTTCAATATTTATAATATTTTAAACTATTAAAATTTTAAAATTATAATATTTTGAAACCTTTTAAACGCTAAGACTTTTAGAAGTTTCAATATTTATAATATTTTAAACTATTAAAATTTTAAAATTATAATATTTAAAAACTTTTAAAAATCAAAGAACTTTGAAAAGTTTCAATATTTATAATATTTAAACTTTTAAAAATTTTCAATATTAAAATATATTTTTAAAAACTTTTTAAAGTTTTAATTTGATCAAATTAAAAACTGGATCAAACCGAATAAAATTTTTAAACTTGGACACATGATAAATCAAGCTTTCCTGCTCATTCACTGTTGGAAGCATATTAATCTTTATTTATACTGGTTTTGAATCATTGTCTAAAAATTTTCTAGCCGATAAGGAAGGTTGTACATAGTCCTTTTTCTAAAAATTCTTACTATAGAAAATTCAGAAAATTTTAAAAATGTTAATGAATGACATGTCAAATTGCCCAAAACTATACCCATCAGCTTTACCAACAGACACCAATCCGTAAGTATAGCTTATTTAAAATAATTTTTAATATAGAAAATTCTGGAAATTTTAAAAATATTAATGAATGACATGTCAAATCCCGATAGGTTGTTTTAAATCATATGTGGACGCCTTAAGGAACTTATAGATTCTACTTTTATTTAGTATAGACTAGGTTTTGAACCCACGCTACGCATGGGTTTATTTGATATATTTTGATAAAAATTATATATGATTGATGACAGTAATAAAATATTATCTCATAAAAAATTAAAATTAGTACTAAGGAAAAATATTAAATTTCAGATACACAATTTTTTAAAATATAAAAATCAGTTATGTAATAAAATAAAATCTGATAAAAAAAATCATGAATTTAACTCGACGTCCAGGCGAGACAAATCAAACTGATGACCTGACATATCCTAAACCATTTCTTTTACCACCAGAAAAACGAAACAATTTTATAATCATAAATTTCACTCGTTTTCATGTTTAATTGATAGCTACCACCTATGTTTTCGTATTTTTTTTATTCAATGTTTTCTTATTCTTCATATTCTTTCTTGTCATTTTCATTGTCAAATTTTGTGGTAATTGTCATCGTTACTTTTACCGTTTGATTCTTCGTTATACTCTTTTTCTTCTTCTTCCTCGTCAACTTCTTCACATTCTTCCACTGAAAAACCATTTTTTTAGACTACCACACAACTTGTTAACCCATCAAACTCCAAGAACAAAATCATTTCTTTTCTCATAAAATTTGTGAAATTCATGAAGACCAGCATAGTCAACACATGCACCCAATTATTGATAATTTTATCCATATAATTATTTGGTTTTAGATCCACGCGTTTAGAAACTTCTCAAACCAAAATCCTTACTTGGTTTATAATATTTTAAAAACATAATAAAATATACTAATAATTATTATTATTATTTTTTCAACCATTGGGCCACAACAGGCCGGCCCATTAGCCTAATCCCTTCATTCGTAGGGAGCAGGACTCGATCCCTGGTGTGATGGTGCCTTGTGCATTAAGGACTTACCTTTGGTCACTGCACTAAGGATACTAATAATTATTTATTTAATATGAATCATATGATATATAGAAATATGAGTACACTATAAGAACATATTAATTATAAATAAATAGTATCAATTATATTATATCATCAAATAATATCAATCAGATCATATTATCAAATAACCGTAACTGTATATAACAATCACCGCTTGAACCATAACCTTATTTAAACATAACCGTTTATTAAACGGTTCTGGTTAAGGTTAAAAAAATTTCTAACCATAACCGATAGTTAATAAACCGTAACCGTGACAACCGTAACCCTGGTGATGCCTATGTATAGCTAATAAAATATATGTGTTTGTCGTCCATCTTTCTCTATACGGTTGTAAAATCAAGGTCTTGCGATGTCAATCCTTCTTCCTAAGACCCAAAAGTGAAATTAATGAATGAATATCAACTCATCTATAAAATCATACACAAAAATATGTATTACAGCTCATAAGAAATAAAAAGCACAAACGTAGATAAATGAAATAATTTATGTTTTACATCAATAATTATAGTATTTTAAACTTTTAAAAGGTTTCGAAATATAAAATTTGAACCTTTTAAAAAGTTTGAATATTTATAATATATTAAACTTTTAAAATTTAAATATTATAATATTTAAAAAGTTTTTAAAAGCTAAGAACTTTTAAAAGTTTCAATATTCATAATATTTAAACTTTTAAAAATTTTAAAAATTAAAATATTTTTTTTGAAACTTTTTAAAGTTTTAATTTGATCAAATAGAAAACCGGATCAAACCGAATAAAACTTTCAAATTTGGATGCTTGATAAATCAAGCTTTCCTGCTCATTCGATGTTGGTAGCATATTAATCTTTTTTTTTTTTGTCAGGTAGCATATTAATCTTATTTATACTGGTTCTAAACCATTATCTAAAACTTTTCTAGCCGATGTGGGATATTGTGCATAATTCTTTTATTTCCACAAATTTTAAATTTTCCTTTTTCTAAAAAATTCTGAAAATTTTAAAAATGTTAATGAATGACATGTCAAATCATGATAGGTTGTTTTAAAATAATTCTTAATATATAAAATTCTGGAAATTTTAAAAAATATTAATGAGTGACATGTCAAATCCCGATAGGTTATTTAAAATTCTATGTAGACAGCCTTATAAGCTTATAGCTTCTACGTTTTATTAGTATAGATTACTCCATAATATCTTGCTTTTGTATTTGCTTAATTTATGCAAAATGTTACTTATTATTAAGCAAAATGTTACTTTTAAGCAAATAAATGTGGTATATGTATTGGGAAGTGTCTTTAGTCAAGTGGTTACAGCACCACCTCTGCGACCGATCCCAGCGGAGTTCGATTCCACTAAGTCGCTTTACCCCGCGTTGTAGGGATTGGCTATGAATCGAGCCTTTAAATTCAAAAATGACAAAAAAAAAAAGTGGTATATGGTGTCTTATTAAGCTTTTGTATTTGCTTAATTTATGCAAAATGTTACTTTTATTAAGCTTGCTTGATTCTGTCTTCATAACTCACTCCATAACATTTTGCTTAATTGTATTAAATTGAAGAAATAAAAATAAATGTGGTATATGGTGATGTATTAAATTCAAGAGAGTCCCTTCAACAATTATATTAAGGATTGGACCTAGGTCAAGAGTTGAGACCAAATAAACCTACCCCCCCCCCCCCCCC
>NC_025693.1:19490934-19522012 GCF_000633955.1 Camelina sativa
TTTGCCGACTTTATTAACTCAGTTTCGGACCTAGAAGAAAACTAACGTTGTTACTCTTTTAGGGTTTTCTGGCTTGCTAACGTACGTTTTGAAGCTGAATTGTGGCGTTAATTATATCTAAGCTTTTAGTCAGATTCGTGACATTTCGTGTGATAGTCTGCGTTTGCGTTTGGAGCACTGAGAAAGCATCTTACCAAATTGTTGTCTGTACTAACGACGATGGAACAACAATGGTATCTATATATGTTGCTTTGTTTCGTTTATATGTTTTTTTCTTCTCTCGAATCCCTTTCTGTATTTGATATTATTAGTTGTAAGCTCTAATCCTAAAATCGTTGAACCCTTATTAAAACTCTCTATCTTACTACGTTTTTAATTTTTATTACTTTTACAGCGAAAGTGGTTGTGAATGTTTGAGGAATGGAGATGTTGTGAATGAAGACAGAATCAGTGAGTTGCATGAAAATTTGCTTGTGCATATAATCTCTTCTCTTCCGACAAAAAATGCCGTAACCACGAGTGTTTTGTCTAAACGTTGGAGACATGTTTGGAAGACGGTGCAAAATCTCAAGTTTGATTCTAAGTATCACCATACTTTTTCAGAGGATGTTTACAGATTTTTTATGTTACATAAAGCTCCGGGTTTAGAGAGTTTGCATTTAGAAACTAGAGAGATAGATGGTGGTGCTTTGGAGATTGATGTTGGAATATTGGTTGGAATTGCATTTGCACGCCATGTGCGTAATTTGGTTCTGGTTCTTGGCTATAACTTTGAAAATGTTGGTTATGTTGTAAATGTGGGGAGGTCAGTCAGATTTCCGAGTGTTTTATGCAGCTATGATAATAATACACTCGAGACCTTGGAACTCAAAAGTTCCATTTTTTTTAGATTTTCCTTCTCGGGTTTGTTTAAACTTCCTTAGAAAGCTGCACCTCTATGATGTTTATTTTAGAGATGAAGAATCTGTTTGCAACCTTTTATGTGGCTGTCCTATTCTTGAAGATTTGGTAGTGCATTAAACCTACAGACACTCTGATTGGACTTACACTATTGCGGTGCCATCATTACAGAGACTAACCATTGAAGAGTATTATTTCTATGGAGGAAGTACTGGAGGGTATGTGATAAATGCACCTTGTTTGAAATACTTGAACATCAAAGCGATCGATAGGCTTAAATTTTGTCTAATTGAGAAAGCGACAGAACTGTTCGAGGCAAAAGTTAGTGACGTTTTTGATATAAACAATGAGAACATTCTGGAATCTCTAACTTCAGCCAAACGTCTTTCCCTACACTTCGCACCCTCAAAGGTAATTATTAGATTTAATATCTTCTTTGCTATTGGGCTAACATTGTTTTGTGTACTAATGTTGCCTGACTTGCCTCATGGACAGATCAAGTATCCTAAAGGTAGCATTTTCCACCAGCTACTATATTTGGATCTGCATACAGATCAAAGGAAGTGGTGGAATCTACTTTCGTTCATGCTTAATGCTTCTCCTAAGTTGCAAATCCTCAAGCTCACCGACGTGAGCAATTTCATTACTAGTCAGCTACTTTTTTTGTTGTTGTTGTTGTTGCTGTTGTTCAAAACTCCACTTTCCGTACTTTGTTGATCTAATATTACATAAATTGCATTGTTCTCAGCTAGATATGTCTTCTAACAAAGGATATCGGATCAGCCACAAATGGACTCAGCCGAAATGTGTACCAGAATGTTTGTTGTTCCATCTTGAGACAATCTTGTGGATAGGATACGAATGGCAACGAAAAGATGAGAAAGAAGTGGCCACATACATCCTCAGAAATACAAGACGGCTGAAGAAAGCAACTTTCTCCACAAAACCCATCGAACCCGAAAAGCTCAATAAATTGGAAAAGAGACATAGGATGCTTGACGAGTTGGCGAGTGTGGGCAGGGCTTCAAATTCATGTCATTTTTCGTTTGAATCCATGTAAATATCTTGAAACTAATCTGGTTGAAACAAATATGAATTGATTGTTTAATTAAATGTAGTGCTTGAAAATCTGAACTTGCAAGTTTTGTAATTCCATATAGTCTACATGTTTTAATTTCAAAAACATCTTTCATCGAACTACTGTATAGTCTACATTTTTTAATCATACAGTATTTTAATTTCAATAAAATAGCATTAAAATATTAATATTCTCATCAATGGAAACATCAATAGAGATATTATTTGTTAGTGAAATTCTTTAACTTAAATGAAAAGAAAAATAAAAAATAAAGAGAAACTAAACCGTTGTCGCAATCTCAGGAAAACAATAACAAAGTAAAAGCCACACACCTTCTTTTACTCAGTTTCGTTGTTGTTCTTTCTAATTCTTTACCTTTCTCAAGAAGCCACAACTACTGAAATTACAACTCAGATGCTTTGAGTTAATAGGAATAATGAAGTCCCGTTTGATATTTTCGTATTTGGTTCTGGCCTTGCTTTTGATATCATCGGCTTACTCCAATTCAGAAGAGCTAGTGAGATTCACATTGAACATGAAAGAGAGCACAAAAGTACCTAAGCTGATTCTACTCCAGTGGTCACCTCGTATCAATCAGGAGGTTAGGCTATCTGCGAGAGGAGGTGATGCACATGCGTCTCCTTGTTTGAAATATTAATTATACCATATATAATAATCGATCGACAGTTTATTTGATCTTCTCTGGAGGCTGTGCAAACGCCTCCAGAGACTACAAGTGGTTTAGTTCAGATAGTAGAATTGTGTCCGTGACATCCTATGGGATAATTTTGGCAAAGATGCCTGGAGTAGCCATTGTGAAGGTCGTGTCCACTTGTGATCCTCAAAATTATGATCTGGTAATTAATTAATCATCCTTTTGTCTCCATATATAATCTATTATATGTATATTTAGATTCTTTATTGTTGTTGTTGTTGTTGTTGTTGTTATATTATTATGTGTAGATTGTTGTCAAAGTTTTCGCAGTTCAGATCATGTCCTATGAGATGGATGATATGAAGGCGAACGCAGACTTTATATTTTCGAAGCCACGCGATTTGATTAATTTAACTTTAATAAGCTTATTGTTCCCACTGGCGATCTTGGTCACCTCATTCATGTATATTTCCCGGTAAATCCTCCTATTGAGCCATGTTCATCTACACCTAGAAGTTACAGCGACCAAAAATGCCGCAGAACAAAGCGGCTACGTAAACGGACGACACTAGCAACCATAGTGGTGGAAAAAAAGATTAATAGGCGTCGCTGGTTTTTCCGGCCATACATCTCAGGCGTAGTTTATTCTCTAGTCGGGTAAATTCGAATTTATCATAGTTTCTATTTTATCAAATGATAATTCCGTTTAACAAAGAAAGTCTTTATTGCTTTTCATTATCAAAATATCTGCCAAACTTGCGTGATATATATGACCTATGGGCAGCTTATATCATTTGACAAGGAACTGCTCAAAGAAAATACAATTATAGCTATCAATGTTCCAGAGAGAAGTGATACAAACTTCCAAACTACATCATATGACAAGACACTGCACATGGCAGATAATGACAAGCATTTTTGCTAGAAAAATGAATGACCAAGAACAAATATAAGATAACCAATACAGCAAATTAAAGAACACGCATCACAAAATTTACCATCGTAGTAGTTTAACTAAGATATCAATAACCATTGCCTGATATTCATGTCAGTATCCCTACCTTCCTTACAAAACTTTTTCGGTTCCAAGTTAAAAGTGACTAATCTATAGAGCGACTCCTAAAAATTAGCATTTATGGATGTGTAAATTAGAGACAAACAGTTAGGGACATCATGCATATATAATTTACCTCTCTTTGATAAACCATGAGGGTGGCATCGTTCAGCTGTCAAAATTAGAGAAGCGTAAGATTTTGAAACACTTGTTAATTATTATCATTTATAATCTACAATTAATGAAGATTTACCTGAAGACTGATCTCAAATATAAGGCGCAACAAATGCTGAAATAAAAGTCCTCAGGACACTACTATAAAAGTGGGTTTACAATCTTCCATCTCCAAAAGCTTCACTTCCGTTCCGTGCTAGTCAAGTTAGACTCTAAAACTATTGTAGATCTCCTGACCTGAACACCGGCAAGGTGGTTAACGAGCTGGTCGGAATCCTCCGTGATTATTTAATATTTTATTATTATTAGATTTTAAGTTATAAAGTTAATGTCAAGTTGTAAAGAAAAAATGAGGCATACATATTATATTATGATATGTGTCATAAGAGTTTCTTATGATTTTCTCAAAGATTAAAAACAAAACAAAAACTCATTTCACATTTTCTCTTTATTTTCATTTTTTATATATGTTGAGATTCTCCTTAAGATACGATTGATGGAGATCAGCAGATGTTATTTTGAGTTACTTATGGGTATCTCAAGTATTATCATAAGAATCTTTTCTCACACTCTCTCTCCCTTTTCTAATTTAATTATTTGTTTATATAGTCAATATAAAGAAATTCTTGCATTTAAATAAAGAAGAAATTCTTGCATTTGTACACATACTCACAACTCACTAATAAGTCCCATTCTTAAATGTATACATGTAGTTAAAAATTCGCTTATTTGTGTAGATGGTGAGTGTTCGGGGTATAGCCTTTAGCATCCATGCTTCCTTTAAAATAAATACTATATGAATCAAATGATCGATAATTTAAGCCAAAATATACGTCTTTTTCCAATATCAAATTATATAGAGCTTTCTTTATTTTTATTTCTTTGGCTTTAGAGATACTCGTATTATGGAAATTCTGCAGTAACAAGATCTTGTTTAAAAAGATGGTAATCAAGAAATATAATATCATAATCATTAAATAGATGAAACGTTGATCCAAATTCCAACATTGTTTCAAGTAGATGCTAAATTGAAATCCCCCCTAAAGAACATGTCAGAACATTCTAATCTTGAATGGAATAATACAAAAGCGCTATCATATAACTCTTCTCTCTAAGCTAAGAGTCCACAAATTCAAACTAAGATACATAATTATTTCGGATTGCAACCATGCATGTACACTGGCTAAAAGCCATAAATCAATAAGCAGATTTACATATTCACCAGAAAAACAAAAAAAAAATGGAGAACTCTCAACGACACACCAGGAACAACCTCGTGCAATCGTGCTTAAGTTCGGCATATATACTCACTTTCAAAAGTCAAACGGGTGGTATTATATTATTATGTAAATGTGATGTAAATTGAAAAACTTACAACATTTGACTTTTCTTGCGCCTAGCGATTATGGGATAAATGCTTATTGCTTACCTTTCTTCTCTTCTTTATGCAGTACTCGAATCATCTCGATTGAAACTTTTCATCTTTTTTATATTGGCTCAATTATTCTTCCTTTCTCGTAGGCAGCTTGTATAATCCCAGGTAACTAACTCCTCGGACATCAAATTACTTTCTTCACGAATCGGGTCTATCTCTTGGTATTGGTTTTCCTCACTAACTATAAAGTATAATCACAGTAGTTTTGTATTGCTTAGTCTTCAGTTGCCTTGCTTCATCCTACCTTGCTTCATCCTACCTTAGTTTTGCAATGGCTGCTACTGGATGTAGAAGAGATCTTGAAACTGGACTGGTTGTTTTCAGAACAGCTGTTCACAATAACATCCTCTTACTCGCACATGCTATAATAATTCCGTTGGCCTGTAATATTTAATTCATGGTTTCACCTTCTCCAGATACACACTTGATTTCCTGAAAACCCTTTGGCAAGAGGCTGCTAATATGCTAATATGCTGGGACCGTCTTAAGTGTCAAATAAAGTTGTGGCAGCAACTTTCTAACATTATATCACAAGCGTCTAAGCTAAAAGATTCGACGGGTGGAAGTTGTTTACGTAAGGAGGGATCTCTAAATTGTTTGTGAAATATCAGTGCATGTCAGTGTTCTGTTTTGGAAATTGTGGTCTGATTCAAATCCCAAAGATATATTTTCAAAACGGTGTGACATATCAATGGCCTTCTTTAGATGGTACATCAAACTAGAAGAGTTTCTCTCAAAGTCTCAATGCTAATAGTGCTTCAAAATATTAGCTTAGAGGTTAATACAAAATATTATTAAACTAACAAAGTATTATCTCCTTTGGTTACAAAGAGGTTAATACAAAAAAAATTAAACTAATACTATTGTTTTTAAATTTCAAAAAATTATTTTGTTAACAACTTTATATTTATAATATCATTGCTATTTTGTTATCTCTCCCACATATAAGAGACAAATTCGGTAAAATGAGTGCTTTCCCATCGAAAGTCTTACATGCCAACAAATGAAATCTCCTATTCTCAACAATGGAAACATTCAATAAAGATATGATTTGTTAGTGAAATTCTTTAACTTAAATTAAACCATCGTCGTAATCTCAGGAATACAGTAACAAAGTAAAAGCCACCTTATTTTTCTCAGTTTCGTTGTTACTTGTTGTTATTCTAATTCTTTACCTCTCTTAAAAAGCTACAACTATTGAAATCACAACTCAGATGCTTTGATATCATAGGAAGCATGCATGTGTAACTTATTTAGTAGGTTGGAATGATGAGGTCCCGTTTGGCATTTTGGTATTTGGTTCTGGCCTTGTTTTCTGATTCATCGGCTTACTCCAATTCAGAAGAGGTTTGTGAGCTAGTGAGATTCACATTGAACATGTGAGCACAAGAGTACCTAAGCTTATTCTACTCCAGTGGGATTCTGTTAATCAGGAGGTTAGGCTATCTGCGAGAGGAGGTCATGCACATGCGTCTCCTTGTTTGAAATAATAATTATACCATATGATTGATCGACAACTTATTTGATCTTATATATATAGGCTGTGCAAACGCCTACAGACACTACGTACAAGTGGTTTAGCTCAGAGAGTAGAACTGTCTCTGTGACACCCTATGGGGTTATTCGGGGAAAGAGGCTTGGAGTAGCCAATGTGAAGGTCGTATCCTTTTGTGATCCTCAAAACTATGATCTGGTAATTAATTTTTGTCCCCACAATATATTATATATGTATAGTGTCAATTATATCACTTACATTTGTTGTTGTTGTTGTTGTTGTTGTTTTATTATGATGTGTAGGTTGTTGTCAAAGTTTTCGGAATTCAGGACATGTGCTATGACATGGATGATATGAAGGCCAATTTAGACTCTATATTATCGAAGCCAAGTACTGTTAAGTTCACCTTACTTGAGTACTTAATATTCGGATGTTCCCATTGGCGGGCCTCATTGGTAACCTCATTTATGTATTTTACCCGGCAAAACCTCGTATTGAGCCATGTTCATCTACAACTCACAACGACCAAGACTGCCGACGAACGATACTAACAACAATAATGGTGAAGAAAAAGATATATAGACGCCGGTGGTTTTTTCGGCCATACATGATCTCAAGTATAGTTCATTCTCCGGTTGGGTAAATTGGATTCTGTTTCAAATGTGTCGAATTAATCATGCTTTTTTGTTTCTCATATGATAATTTCGTTTGAAAAAAGTAAGTCTTCATTGTATTAATGAGATCCCCATTGGATATCTCATATTCTCATCAGTGGAAATATTCAGTAGAGATATTATTAGTTAGTGAAGTTCTTTAAATTATATTAGAAATAGAATATTTTTCATTACCTAAAAACAAGAAAATAAACAAAATATTTTATTATCTTTTAAATATTGTAAAATAAACATAGAAACCTAATGTTAGTTTCCCAAATTTTTCTGAAAATAACTCATAAATTCAACTAATCTTATTATATAAAGTTTAGTTTTCAAAGTTAGTAACTCACCAGATCGTGATACGTGTTAGTGTTAACGATCTGATATCAAAGTTAAAAACTCACCAGATCGTGACATGTGTCAGTTTTAATGATTACATATCTATTATTGAATAATATGTTATTTAGTTAATTATTTACCAAATAATCATGAAATCCAAAAGTTTGTATCATGTATGTTTATTTGGTATAATAAAAATAAAAGTTATCCTAAAGATGAGTTAAAACCAAATTTAAATAAGAGAAGGAAAACCTATTTTATGCATACATTTTAAAATTAAAAATTAATTTCAATACACAATTCTGGGTTTCTTCAGTTGATCATCAATTGGTTCTTGACGTTCGTCATGTTTTTCGCGTTTGGTTCCACAATTGACATCGTCCAAATTTGTCTAAAAACATAAAGATAAACCATTAATATGTTAAGTGAAATAATATATTATATTTAGCAAACATAACACATCATAAAATATAATACATACATTTACCTTTCATTCGTCTATAATCTCCGAGACTGTAAAAGTTTGATATATATGATGCATCGAAATCATACTTTTTAACTTGAATCTCGAATAAATAAGTTTTTTCAGTTATTGAATGCATACATGTGGGAATTTCTTCTAACTCTTGTTCACGCAAATCAATTTTTATCCATACAAGTAAATAGACATATAAATATAATAGTTGGTTTAATTTGTTCATATGAACATTTTCTAGGTGGTGATAAATAATATATTTGTAACATACAATATACATAAGTGTAAAAAATACTCTTTTAATAGTAAAATACATAAAAGATTTGTATATGGATATAAATCATTGTATTATAGCAAAAAATAATTTATAAATAATATACAATAAATTTTAACATATTTTTATTTATAATAGGATATTATTTAATGTTTGTACTTTGGCAAATTAAAATTTCATTGATTTAATGTTTATGCATACTTTTTATAAAATTGAATATGATCAAATTTAAATAAGATAATTTATATGCTAATATATATCATATTAGTTTTTAATACTATAAAGAGTATTAAATGTCAAATTAAAAATAAATAAAAAAGTGGTATGGTGATGTATTAAAAATTCTGCAGGGTTCCTTCAAGGCTTCAACTATTATATATAGGATTCGACCTAGGTCAAGAGTTAAGACCAAATAAACCTATTCCCCTTTTTGGTTTGCCGGCTTGTACATGCAAGAGCTGAATTCAGTTTAATTCTGAACCCAGAAGATAACTCACGTACGTTGTTACTCTTTTTGTCGGATTCGTGTGATAGTCTGCGTTTGCGTTTGGAGCACTGAGAAAGCATCTTAGCAAATTGTCATCTGTATTAACGACGATGGAACAACAATGGTATATGTTGCTTTGTTTCGTTTATGTTTTTTTTTTCTTCTCTCGAATCCCTTTCTGTATATGATATTATATAATATATCCTTGAACCCTAATTTCTTTTACAGCGAAAGTGGTTGTGAATGTTTGAGGAATGGAGATGTTGTGAATGAAGACAGAATCAGTGAGTTGCATGAAGATTTGCTTGTGCATATAATGTCTTCTCTTCCGACAAAAATTGCCGTAGCCACGAGTGTTTTGTCTAGACGTTGGAGACATGTTTGGAAGATGGTGCAAAATCTTAACTTTGATTCTACTAAGCATAGCCGTACCTTTTCAGAGGATGTTTACAAATTTTTTCTGTTACATAAAGCTCCGTTTCTGGAGAGTTTGCATTTGGAAATTAGAGATGGATATGCTGCTTCGGATCTTGGAATATTGCTTGGAATTGCATTTTCACGCCATGTGCGTAATCTGGTACTGGATGTTGGCACCTCATTCATATTTCCGAGTGTTTTGTGCATCCATGATAATAATACACTTGAGTCCTTGGAACTCAAGAACTCCGTTACTTTAGATTTTCCATCTCGGGTTTGTTTGAAGTCCCTAAGAAAGCTGAACCTTTACAATGTATATGTTAATAACAAAGACTCTTTTTGCAACCTTTTATGCGGATGTCCATCATTACAGAGACTAACCATGGGACTTGAAGATTTGGTACTTCATGGATGCGAAACTTCCTATGGGACTTTCACTATTGCGGTGCCATCATTACAGAGACTAACCATAGATGGTGGTGGTGGAGGTTATGTGATAAATGCCCCTGCTTTGAAATACTTGAACATCAACGGGCTTTATTATATTATATTCTAGAATCTCTAACTTCTGCCAAACATCTTTCCTTAAACTTATCACCCTTAATGGTAATTATTAGATTTAATATTTTCTTTGCTATTGGGCTAACATTGTTTTGTTTGTGTACTAATGTTGCCTCATGGACAGATCAAGTTTCCTAGTGATAGCATATTCCATCAGCTAGTATATTTGGATCTGCATACAAATATAAGGAAGTGGTGGAATCTACTTTCGTTCATGCTTGATGCTTCTCCTAAGTTGCAAAACCTCAAGCTCACCGATGTGAGCAATTTCATTACTAGCCATCTACTTTTTGTTGTTTTCAAAACTCCACTTTCGTGTACTTTGTTGATCTAATGTTACATAAATTGCATTGTTCTCAGCTAGATATGTCATCAAACAAAAATCGGATCGGCCAAAAATGGAATCAGCCGAAATGTGTACCGGAATGTTTGTTGTTCCATCTTGAGATATTCGTGTGGATAGGACATGAATGGCAACGAAAAGATGAGAAAGAAATTGCCACATACATCATGAGAAACACAAGACAGTTGAAGAAAGCAACTTTCTCCACAAAACCCATCGAACCGGAAAAGTTCAAAAAATTGAGAAAGATACGTAGGATGCTCGACGAGTTGGCGAGTGTGGCCAGGGCTTCAAATTCATGTCAGTTTGTGTTTGAATCCATGTAATTAATGTCTTGAAATTTTACTACGGTGTGTGTTACTTAGCCATTGGGAATAATTCTAATTAACTTATATTTAGCCGTACCGGCAAGTTAAAATTCTCAACTATACCTACTGATAATAAGATGCTAAATCTTGGTTACACTACATCCCTTTATTCTGAGGAAGAGGGACTATATTTTTCTAGCAAAAGCTGAACTTAGGTTTCTGAATAGTAACGACCTTTCTTCCATAAGAAATGAAATGAATTGACATGATTGCAAATTTTGAATTATTTAAATGTAGTACTTGAAAATCTCAAACCTGCAAAGTTGTCTAATTTTGTTCCACGCCACAAAGCATTGCAATTGGTTACAAAGGCAAACCAAAGTTGTGTTTCCAGTTTGGGATTTGGGCAAATAAGTGTCTACTGTCTATCAATTCCACGACTCTTTTGACCTCTAGGTGATAGATGATAGATGAAATAAGCCAGTAGATAACAACAACAGCTTTACCACCTAATACATAGTTGAAATTAAACAGAATTTACATTTGCTGTAATTGAAATCTTTTTAATTATGGATTGTATCATCAAAAAATCACCAAACTGCTTTTTTTTTTTCTGACTAAAAATGTTTTATTTTTTGGTTTTTTGTTCATGCAGAAAATTTCAGAAAATTTACAATCACAAATAAAACCCACCTAACAACCTATTTGGACTAACACAACTACAACCATTAAATTCTCATTTTTAATTGTGATTGTGTAATGTGATTAATTTTTTCTGGTCTAAATCTGAACACTAACTATCATTAATACTCGTAATTTAAAATCTTTAACTAAAAAAAAGTTTTTAAAAAAAAAAAAAAAACAAAATTTAGTATTTATATCTCATCTTCACACAACAAAGCCAGGGGAAGCTCCAAAGCTCTGCAAATTTTACCCTTACCCAAAAAAGTTACTGTCAGATATAAAAAGAAAGCAAATTCTAGAGCACGAGTCCAGCGAGTTCGCCACCACGAGTTCGGCGAGCTTTGCCTCATCCCTTCAATGGCGTGAATTTCATTTCTTCTTCCGTCTTCCACGGCAAGAAGAAACTTACCTTTTCTTCTTTTTTTTTATTCATAGATTTGTGCTTCAGCTCATCCTCTATCTCTTTGATTCATAAGTGAAACAGAGAATTAGTGTGTTAGTTGTGAGATCTAAGTCCTCTTCTCGTGTTTTTTTTTTCCTCTATAGAGAGTAGCAATTAGGAGCTTCAATCTTCAGTTTCATCTTAACTTTGAATCTTTCATTACATTGTTTCCGATTTACAAAGTTGACTTTTTTATCTTTGGTTTTTACTTCAGTCACTTTCTTGTTCAAGATTTTCAGTTGGGTGTACTAAAGTTTCTAAATTTCTTGGTTTCAACATTTAAAGTTTATGTATTGATCCTTGAAACCGTAAGGCTTTGCTTCGTTGGTCTATTATGATGATGGTGTAATAACTTTGTCCTGTTAATGTCGATTCTATGTGGTTGTTGCCCTCTTTTAGAATGTGTTTACTGTCTTGGTTGTGCACGTTGGGGTTATAAACGCTGTCTTTACACTGCTGGTCACGACAGTAAAGATTGGGGGCTTGCTACAACTGATGAGTTTGAACCGGTTCCTCGGTTTTGTCGTTATATTTTAGCTGTTTACGAGGATGATATCCGGAACCCTTTATGGGAGCCTCCAGAAGGATATGGGATTAACCCTGACTGGTTGCTTTTAAAGAAGACTTATGAAGACACTCAGGGTCGTGCTCCAGCTTATATATTGTATCTTGATCATGTTCATGAAGATATAGTTTTTGCGATCCGGGGTTTGAATTTGGCCAAGGAGAGTGATTACGCAATGCTTTTGGATAATAAGCTTGGTGAAAGGAAGTTTGATGGTGGTTATGTGCACAACGGGCTGTTGAAGTCTGCTGGTTATGTGTTAGATGAGGAATGCAAAGTTTTGAAAGAGTTGGTTAAAAAGTATCCGAGTTATACTCTGACTTTTGCTGGACATTCACTTGGATCTGGTGTTGCTACAATGTTGGCTTTGTTAGTGGCTCGTCATCCTGATAGATTGGGGAACATTGATAGAAAGAGAGTCAGGTGTTTCGCTATTGCTCCTGCGAGGTGTATGTCTTTGAATTTGGCTGTCAGATATGCTGATGTGATCAACTCTATCATACTTCAGGTGTGTCTAAATTTCCAAGACAAGTTTATGGCTTATGCAGTAAAATGGCCTAAAAGTTGAGTCTAAAGATTTGTGTGCTTATATCTGTTTACTTTAGGATGACTTCTTACCCAGGACTGCTACGCCTCTAGAAGACATATTCAAGTCTCTTTTCTGGTAAAGCTATCTTATCATGTTTCAGATAATCACCTGTGTTTTCTTAGACAGTTATACCATTCTATGTGAATAGGGTCAAAGTTTGTTCCTTTCCTTTTGAAACATTCGCTCAAGTTCTAGTCCGCTAAGTACGGCAGAAACCCGAAAAAATCTGTCTTTTGCTTTAGCATATTTGTCTGTGACATTTTAGGGCTTTTGGTAGTGCGTGTTCTCGTGATGGAGAGTTCTCTTTTACTTGCGAAGAGCTCTTGTTAGTTCACTTTGTCCTGTAGAAACCCTTCCATTACTCTCCTTACTTGTAATGGGTTTGTATTTAGTATTTTGGGTTTTGTTTTTTATTTTCTGTGGACAGTTTGCCATGTCTGCTATGCATAAGGTGCATGAAGGATACATGTGTTCCAGAGCAAAAGATGCTCAAAGATCCTAGGCGGCTTTATGCTCCTGGTCGCATGTATCACATCGTCGAAAGAAGGCCTTGCAGGTACATAACACACAAATCTTTAGATTTTTACACATCATATAACCATGGTTGTAAAGCAACCCACAATCTCAATAGTATGAGCTCACCTAGTTTTAATTTCAAATCTCTTATGTGATAGAAAACATCACAGTTTTGCTCTGCCATCATCATGATTCATGTGAGCTAAATGTGTTTTCAAGTTGAGCTTTTTGGTAATTGTTTCTTTACAGATTAGGAAGATATCCACCGGTTGTGAAGACAGCAGTGCCAGTAGACGGAAGATTCGAACACATTGTTCTTTCTTGTAACGCAACTTCAGACCACGCCATCATCTGGATCGAACGAGAAGCTCAGAGAGCTCTCAACGTAAGTGTTCATTATCAACCTCATTCAGTCATTTGATAACAATTCCTCTTAACAGGTTACAATGCTAATTTGCCTCTATATATTTCTTCAGCTAATGTTGGAGAAGGAGAATAAAATGGAGATCCCAGAGAAGCAAAGGATGGAGAGACAGGAATCATTAGCCAGAGAGCACAACTTGGAGTACAGAGCAGCATTAAGACGAGCAGTAACTTTAGATGTTCCTCACGCGGAGTCAATGTCCTCTGAGTATGGTACATTCGACAAAGCTCAAGAAGACGAAACCGAAGAAGAAGAAACAGAGGAAGAAGAAGAAGAAGAAGAAGAAGAAACAGAATCGATTGCACCAATGAGGGGTGAATCATCATCCTCCTCGCTTAGACCATCATACAGGAAAAGACGGAACCGTGGAGTTAGTTGGGACGAACTGATCGAAAGTCTCTTTGAACGAGACGAGTCTGGTAACTTATCATTCGAGAAATCAGATTTGCATCAATGATTCTCTGCCTATGTGAATAATATTGTATTGTGTAAAAAAGAGTTGCTCATTACAATCATCATCATACAGACCACATTGGTCTGAAGTTTTTATTACAGAAGATTTCTCCTAAACTTCCAAATCGAACTTTAGGGTTTATTTCTTGGGTTGAGGAAGAGAACAAGAAGATCTAAAAGCTTCTACCTGAGACTGACACTTCGAGTGATCTCCTTTGTTTTCTTCTAAACATTTCTTCAGCGCCTCCACATCACATGATGAAGCTATCTTCTTCGTCGTCACCGTGACATTTTCTTGTTTCTTCTCTTCTCCCATCGTCGTACTCGTCGCCGTCGTCTTTGTTAGAGCACTTGGTTTCTCGCCGCCGAAGAAGATGCGTTTCTGTTTCCCTAAAACGACACTGTTTAACTGCGTAAAACGTGTAATATTATAGGCTTCTTGTACAGCGTGAGGCCCATCTGAGATCTGACGAGAACCTTCTAATTTCTTAAACGCCAGCATTTCTATTAAAACGTCGTCGTGTTTAACACATTACAAGCTTCTTTAGGTCTTACTTCATAAACACGCTACAATCCTTGCTTTGATTTTTTTTCTTGCAGTGTTAGTGTTTTAGTAATGGGGGGTTTCTCGCAAAGATATATTTCCTTTCGATTTTATAGTAAGTAAATATTGAGCTTCTGTTCTGTGGTCATATTTAGTCTACACAACTCTTGTCCAAACACTACAAGATCACGCATCATATCGTAACAATGAAGAACTGCCAGTAGCGGTCGCATAAGCAGCTGTACCTGTAGGTAAACGCCACAACGGCCAACAACAAACATACCTAAACTTCCTGCCTCTGCGTTCTGTAGACTCTGCTTCTTCCAGTTGGCGGTAGAGATGTTCAATGCGGCTGAGAAGCTCAGCTATTCTTCTCTCAGACAATCGCAGAGACCTCTCAGTTGCCTCTTCTGCTGCCATTGCAGCTTTGGCCAAGTCTTCTTTCAGTTTTAGTTTTCCATCTGATATCACCAATGCTGATCTCAGCTTCTTCACCTCAGCCTTTAACACCTCTATCTGATTGTAACAATTATGTTCATTTGTTAGTTATGGTTGTTTGTATCGGTTTTAATAATAAGGTTTTCTTTTAGTTTGGGAATATTGAATGAAACTTACGAGGTGATCGCGTAATTCGACTTCACGCTGCCCTGCTTCAACTTCTAGTTCACAAACTTCTCTCCATCTACTTACTTCTGATTCAGTTTCTCTTATTGCTTTCACTAGCTCTTCCACCTTTTAGAAAGAAATTCATGAAAATAATGAGAAAACATATAGAGGAAGACAGAAGCTATTGATCCACAAATACGTTACGTTTTGAGCAAGAAACTTCTCTCGGTTATGCAGTTTGTCGATATATATTGTGTCCACTGCTATTTTCTGAGTTTGCTCCTCCGTCAATTTCTTCAACTGCTCTTCCTCTAACCTGTCAAAACAACAAGAAGATTGCAATTCTCTTTATTTTATCAGACGTTTCTCTAGAAACAAACTTACCTTGTATCATCCAAGGATATCTTTAGTTGAGAGATCTCTTGGCGTAGATTCTTCATTGTGTTCTCTATTGCTATAACCTGTTCTTGCCGTAGGTTCCATTATATAGTTAAACCTTTGTTTGATTCTTTCTTGATACTAAAACAAAGAATGTGAGTAAAGTAATAAACATACCACACCATTGTCTTCTTCTTCATCTTCGTCCTTCACAAGGTTTCCCGTTTCTGAGCTTTCCTGTGCTGTTTCCCCAAACCCAAAACCAAAACCAAAACCTATCCTCTGCAACCCTCTTCCTGCGATTTGCAGCAAAGCCGACCCCTTCTGCTCATTCATCTCTTTCAATTGCTTCTCTGCAGTTTGTTTCTCAGACAAAGCAGCCCTTAACAACACATTGATGTCTCTGTTCTCCTCTTCCAAAAACTCCACACTTCTGCTTAGTTCCATCTTCTTCTTCTCCATAGTTTCCATGAACGTCTCTAACTTCGTTTCAACCTCCTTGACTAACTCCAAAATTGACTTGGAATTGCATTCCTCTGTTTCCATTTTTCCACCTCTTCCTCCTTCTGAAACATCCTCTTCGTTTAAACATCGGATCAATTTCGACAAGCGATCTTCCACAGATCCTACGAGTTCCACAGTTTTCGTAAGTAATGTGGATTTCTCCTTCGTCTCTACTTCCAATCCACAGACTCTTTCTCTATAAACTTCAAGATCTCTCATCATTTCCTTCCTAATCATCTCAGCCTCATAAATTCCAGCTTCAAGCTCACGGTTTCTTCGCCTAAGTGCATCTCTCTCGTAAGACAACTCACGGTTCGCTCTAATCAAATCAGTCTTCCGATAACTCGCTTCGAATATCTGGCTTCGGAGACGGAGAAACGAAGAGTGATTCCTTTGTCGAAGGTCGTTGTCTTCATCGGAGATAGGAGAATCCGGGCGGTTGATACCGGTATCTGTGAAATCCATGGGAGATAATGATGATAGTGATTCTACAAAGGTGAGGACGCAAAGAATGTCTGATGACTCTGATTTGCCATTTACCTAACACTCAAATGACACAATGCAGACTAAAACATCTCTTCAACGCTTTATATTTCCGTTTTGGCGGGCAAAAGGAACGACGTCGTACTTTGTGTATCAACGTATGAAATAGAGAGATTGGTAAGAAGTAAGAACTTTAAATATGATTACAGTAAGCTTCCTTTTGTATTATATAACTGCGACATATATATATTCCATACGTTTGGGGGTGACTTTACACAGTGACAATCTAAAAAAATTGGGAGTTGTTAATAATAATGCCTGCAGCAATATTTGCGTCTGAGAAAGAAGGCAAAGAAGTAAATCACCATTGGTTTTGCCAATCTTGGATAGCTAGATGAAGAGCGTGATTAGGTATGAGATTGCAATCTTCCATCTTCAGGTTTGTCATCGGTGACGTATCGTGCCCGTTCGCTAACCATTCTCTTATCGCTTCTGCTTCGTAAGTGAACCCATCTGCTGCTATCAATGGATCTTTCATCACTTCCTGTGATGCCAACAAAACATTAAGTTAGATTTTTGTCTTATTCCCTGATCAAACTTTGTTTAGGCTTTTAATACTCACCTGAAAAATGGGGCAGAGGTAATGAGAAGGAGGCTTGCGTGGAACTTTTGGGTCAGAGTATGATGTTTCTGATGAAGGAACTTCTGGTGCCTTCATTCGATCTATAAACCGTAGAACCACTGCTAAGTCTGGTCGATTCATTGGGTTTTTCTTACAGCAACGGATAGCTATATTAGCTAGCTTTTTGCCTCGTGCGATTGGCCAGTCTCCTGCTGACTTATCCAGAACTGCACTGATGTTATCGTTCTCCACAGCGCATTTGACGTCTCTCAGTATGCCAGAAACAGGTCTTCTGGTGAGAAGTTGAAGGAGAATGATCCCAAACGCGTATATATCTGATTCCAGAGTCATTTCCCTGGAAACAAAGTAATGTGGATCTACGTGAGGATCAGTTTTGTCGAATCCATCAAGCGGAATCAGCTGAGAAACCCCATAGTCGTTGATCTTGGTGACGAGATTGGAATCCAGGAGAATCTTAGACGGTTTTAAGTTTCCATGAATGATGCAAGGAATGTTTGAATGAAGAAACAGGAGGGCAGAGCATATCTCAGAGGCAATCCTGATCCGAGATTCCCATGAAAGTGCAGGAACGTTGTTCTCAGATGCAAAGCAGTCTTCTAGGCTTCCGTTAGGAATATATTGATAAATGAGAGACCGAGACTCTGGACAAGCACCCATCAGCGTTACCAGATTTGGATGCCTTACCCTGCTTAAAATTTCCACCTGAAATACAAAAAATAATCAGAATTTGTCAGATGTGTATAAATATATCTATATATTCAGTTTTAACTTTATACAGACATAAAGTCCTTTACCTGACGCTCGAACTCAAAGTGATTCAGGGATCCATATGAGGGTAACATCTTCACAGCAACTTGAAGATGTTGAAGATTCCCTTTGTAGACACTTCCATATCTGCCTTCTCCAAGTTTCCAGGATTGATCAAATTCGTTAGTAGCCTCATTGATTTCCAGAAAAGAGTACTCGAGCATTTCTGACCCTGAAGACTCTCCAGTATCTCCTTTAATAAGTCTTCTCAGTGCATTCACTTCCTTTACTGCGTTCTCATGATCGATCCGGATCTCATCCCTTTTCTGCCTAAAACTTTTCAAGAGCTCCATAGCTGTATCAAATTTCTCACCATGTTCTCTTTCCAAGTCTCGAAGTTTCGTTATCTGGTTCCCTAACTTAAGATTTTGACCCTGAACCATTTGAAGTTGTTTCATGAATCCGTTGTTCTGCTCTATTACCATTTTTACTTCACGCTTTTCTTTTTCCCGAAATTCTTCCAATTTCTTTCTTTGGCTAGACTCCTTGATACATAAGCCTTCCAAGGCTTTAGCCTGTGAAATGACATGATAATAAAGTTTAAAACCGGGAAAACAAGTTTGACAAAGTGCCAGTTTAAGAATCTGCAACACTGGCATCAAGCCATCAACTATTCAACCATAACTCTTGACATAAACATATATAACGCCGTCTAAGGAAACATACATAACGCTCTTATGAATCCTACATGGATCTATCAAGTGAAGATGTTCTGTACCCAGTATTAGCAATCTACAAATCCCCAGTGAAATATTTCTTCATGTANACAAAAAATAATCAGAATTTGTCAGATGTGTATAAATATATCTATATATTCAGTTTTAACTTTATACAGACATAAAGTCCTTTACCTGACGCTCGAACTCAAAGTGATTCAGGGATCCATATGAGGGTAACATCTTCACAGCAACTTGAAGATGTTGAAGATTCCCTTTGTAGACACTTCCATATCTGCCTTCTCCAAGTTTCCAGGATTGATCAAATTCGTTAGTAGCCTCATTGATTTCCAGAAAAGAGTACTCGAGCATTTCTGACCCTGAAGACTCTCCAGTATCTCCTTTAATAAGTCTTCTCAGTGCATTCACTTCCTTTACTGCGTTCTCATGATCGATCCGGATCTCATCCCTTTTCTGCCTAAAACTTTTCAAGAGCTCCATAGCTGTATCAAATTTCTCACCATGTTCTCTTTCCAAGTCTCGAAGTTTCGTTATCTGGTTCCCTAACTTAAGATTTTGACCCTGAACCATTTGAAGTTGTTTCATGAATCCGTTGTTCTGCTCTATTACCATTTTTACTTCACGCTTTTCTTTTTCCCGAAATTCTTCCAATTTCTTTCTTTGGCTAGACTCCTTGATACATAAGCCTTCCAAGGCTTTAGCCTGTGAAATGACATGATAATAAAGTTTAAAACCGGGAAAACAAGTTTGACAAAGTGCCAGTTTAAGAATCTGCAACACTGGCATCAAGCCATCAACTATTCAACCATAACTCTTGACATAAACATATATAACGCCGTCTAAGGAAACATACATAACGCTCTTATGAATCCTACATGGATCTATCAAGTGAAGATGTTCTGTACCCAGTATTAGCAATCTACAAATCCCCAGTGAAATATTTCTTCATGTAAAGCTTTTTTGCATGTGGTAACAAGATGTACTGATTTAAACACACAAGTAGCAGATATGGATCGAGAATCATCTGCGGATCTTAAATAACTGAGAAATGAATGGGAATATATAACCTTGCATAAAGCCTCTGTTGTACAGGCATCCTCTTTCCATTTGTTGCCATCTTCCCCATAGACCGTTCTCTCTGATTGGCCAATATCATGCATGGNGGGTAACATCTTCACAGCAACTTGAAGATGTTGAAGATTCCCTTTGTAGACACTTCCATATCTGCCTTCTCCAAGTTTCCAGGATTGATCAAATTCGTTAGTAGCCTCATTGATTTCCAGAAAAGAGTACTCGAGCATTTCTGACCCTGAAGACTCTCCAGTATCTCCTTTAATAAGTCTTCTCAGTGCATTCACTTCCTTTACTGCGTTCTCATGATCGATCCGGATCTCATCCCTTTTCTGCCTAAAACTTTTCAAGAGCTCCATAGCTGTATCAAATTTCTCACCATGTTCTCTTTCCAAGTCTCGAAGTTTCGTTATCTGGTTCCCTAACTTAAGATTTTGACCCTGAACCATTTGAAGTTGTTTCATGAATCCGTTGTTCTGCTCTATTACCATTTTTACTTCACGCTTTTCTTTTTCCCGAAATTCTTCCAATTTCTTTCTTTGGCTAGACTCCTTGATACATAAGCCTTCCAAGGCTTTAGCCTGTGAAATGACATGATAATAAAGTTTAAAACCGGGAAAACAAGTTTGACAAAGTGCCAGTTTAAGAATCTGCAACACTGGCATCAAGCCATCAACTATTCAACCATAACTCTTGACATAAACATATATAACGCCGTCTAAGGAAACATACATAACGCTCTTATGAATCCTACATGGATCTATCAAGTGAAGATGTTCTGTACCCAGTATTAGCAATCTACAAATCCCCAGTGAAATATTTCTTCATGTAAAGCTTTTTTGCATGTGGTAACAAGATGTACTGATTTAAACACACAAGTAGCAGATATGGATCGAGAATCATCTGCGGATCTTAAATAACTGAGAAATGAATGGGAATATATAACCTTGCATAAAGCCTCTGTTGTACAGGCATCCTCTTTCCATTTGTTGCCATCTTCCCCATAGACCGTTCTCTCTGATTGGCCAATATCATGCATGGATTTGTCATACCTATGAACTTTGCGGGCTACATCCCCTTCACGCTCTTTTTCCTGAAATTCCGCAGGATTACCCGATTACCAGGTGGATTAAATGCTAGCTCATACGAAAAAAGTATACATCATCATGTTCACTTTAAGTAGAGCTTTCAATATATTGCAAAGACAAAATTAAAACATCTTTTCATAAATTGTTTTGTTTTAAAACATCAGTGCCTTATCGTTACTGCATAATCAGTATCATCAGTAGAAAAGTAAAGATGAAGCAAACTCTTACCTCAACATTTGAGGTACTTAATGTATCTGTGTCAGCCAATTCTGGGCTAACCGGCTCTGGACCAACCGGCTCTCCGATGGAAGAACTTGAACCTGAAGAAAAATGAGGAAGTGGTCTTGGTTCTACTTTCTCTCTCTCCAGTTGACCTGTGTCTTTATCACCATCTGCACAATTCTGTAAAAAAGTTACACGCAGAGACAGATAAACCTGATAACAAAATAAATGATATGCAGAGGGACCTTGCAAAACCCAAGGAAACTGCTACCTTGTTCAAGGAGGCTACGCCAAAATCTTAATCTTCTCCTCATATAAGAGGATTCCAATTTTTCTGATTTCCTTGTCTCAGTATCTGAATCCAGCTGTACCAGGGGCGGCATTGTTTGTCTGTTATTACTATCCTCATGTGACGCCCTATTTTTGAGAGTGTTTCGTTTAGCTAAATGAATAGAGGTAGAAAAAAAAAAAAACGAATAGTAGAAGCAGTTGATTGAAGGTAGTAGACCAACTGATTTCGAGAGCCAAAGTCCAACATATCCAAGTTTTAATAGATGTATCTTAATAGTTACCTTATTCACTCTTTCTGCAACTTTTGAAAGGAAAAGGAACTTACCTTGTAAAAATAAGGTAACCTTTACACAGAAACCAGATATGGCAGGCATCATGAGCTTTTTTGCAAACGAACATAGCTTTCTTGGACTTTAGATCCGTCATTTTCCTGGAATTTCAAATTTAAATTTAGGTAAAAAAAAAAAAAATTGAAAAGCATAAGATAAAATATAGAATCATGTCTTACCATGAGTAATGCTTATCTGATGCCGCTCCCATCACTAACCACTTAATTTTGTGCCGAGCAATTAGGTCTACGATACCTTCCTCGATATTTTGGCCCGCAATGCAAAGTTTACCTGTTTGAATCTAAAAAGAACTATGTCAATTCTGACTAGGACTGCCTAGTAATTTGATGGCTTGTGTGAGACTACACAATCAATAACATTACGCAGAGAGAAGTGATACCTCAGTTTCAGATAAGAGTTGGAGATAAGAATTCATAAGCTCATCCACTTTGGGTTTCTCAACACGCTCAATCACCTTAACATCATGCTTTTTAAAGCTACCACCAACAAGTTTCTTGTGCGCTGCAGGTAAACAATAGCTAATCTAATCAACATTGTAACCAAAATTATACTTACAATAAACTCAAACACCGTAATCGTGAATCATGAGCAATATATGGAAAGGTTGGATTCTATCTAAGGTTTTATAATCCAACAGACAGATCTATCTATATCATAATTCACAATTCACCAGAGAACTAAATTAGAAAGTGAGAAAGAGAAGAAGAAGAAGAAGATCTCACTCCAGGAGGCAGCGCGAGCAGTTCGATGAACATAAAGCAAGCAAATCTTCTTGCCGGAGAAATTACGCGCCGCCCATAGCACAGTGGTTTTGCTCCTCTCCACATCTTCCGCCACCGCTACGAAGATCGTCTCATCCACATCTAAGACCAGTTCTTCTCCGCCGATTTCTCCCATATTAAATCTTTCTCCCTTTTTTTTTTTTTTTTTGGGTCTCTCACTCTCTAATAAGCATTTGTTCAATTCTTCTCCATAGTGCAAAAGCGACTTTACTAAAAAAAAAAAAAAACAAAAAAGTGGAACTCGTGAGATTCGTCGAATTGGAATCGCCTTTTTTTTATGGTTCTGACGAGTCGATGACTCGGTTTATGAGTCAACCGATTTACCTACAATTGGACAAAGAGAGGATAGAAAAAAAAGTTGCTTCTTCAATTATTTTATGAATTAGTCTGAGAGAGTCTCTCCTAACACAAACCAAGAAGAGGTCGTCTAAAAAACTCAAATTTTCCTAATTTTGCGACACATGTAAATTAGAAATTTTGGGACATCTTTTGACAAATGTTAAAATTTCCATCATTTTTATTATATAAAAGGTAAGTGTGTGGTGTGGGTTACACATTAACTGAAAAAGACATTGCCATTTTTCTTACAAATATACTAAAAATTCAAAAAACCATGTAATGGATTTGTTTCTTAGTATAAAAACAAACAATAATAATTAATAAACCAACAAGGGAAAAAAAAAACTACAATTTTGTTTTGGATTTGGGAGCAAAAGAACAATAAGGTGGACCATGAGAATCCAAAATCTCTCTAACAACAAGATTCCTTGCACGATTGATAGTCATGAAACACAAGTAGATATGTTCTTCAAGCTCATCAAGTTCTTCACCAAAGCTTTCTTCACATCTTTTCAACTCTCGAGCCACTTCTTCACTCCCTCGAACCCGACCCGACCCTCCTCTCCCTACCCAAAACTCAGCCATCGCTCGAACATGGTCCACTTCGTCGTTTATCCGTGTCACTAGTCTGCTTATCGTGTCTAAATCACGGCTTAATATGTAAGTACCTTTCGCAGCCACGTCGAGCCGAGCCGCGGTTTTCGTTAGCTTGTTCCTTAGACCGGCCGGTTTGAATCGACCGGTTAATAGAGTCGGACCGGCTATAAACAAAGCAAAGGCGTGAGAGGCTATGGTTACTATCAATGTAGTGGTTAGAGCCAGAACGAGGATTCCTGAGCTATGTGTTAGTCCGTTGATGAGCTTGAGTTTAGCTCGTGTCTTGTCTCGGCTGGACTCTAACCGTTTTAGCAAGTTTAAACATCCGCATCTGATTATCTGGATCCGAGAACCCGACGAGATAAACGGGTCGAACCATCTTGATAGCTCACTGAATTGGTCTATAAGAGCCAGTGAAGTATGATTCTCTGTTTGAAACTTGGGTTTTAGAGATTCGTATTTAGAACGGAGGCGATGAATGTTTTTAAGTAGTAGCGTGCAAAGCAAGAAAGCGTTTGCCGTCTCCAAAAAGTAATCAGAGAGAAGAAGTCGAGTTGTTCGTCCTACACGGGATACATCCAGTATCCGGGTTATGGCATTCGGATCCGGGTCTAGGAGATTGTGCGCGAAGAGGCGATATGACATGAGACGAGCTGCTGTGGAGGATGATTCGATTGGTGATGATGAAGAAGAAGACACCGTGGACTTTTTCCGGCTTAAATGTATGACTCGTGTCCAAAACTGATTGTATGATTCTGTACGAAAGGCGTTTGCATATTCTTCTCGGACATCCACATCATCACCTTCTTTGGGACTTGAACTACTGCCCGATGCTATATTAAATAGTTACAAAAAAAAAAAATGTATTAGAAGAAAGTAGTACATGATAAAAAAAAAATATCAGTAGTATTTTTACCTGTAGATGCGAGAATCCTTTTGATCTTTGATGAAACTTTTATTCCCATCTTCAAGATCTTGAATGAAGCAAATTCTTTTTTGGTTTTGAGGAATGAAGCAAATTCTTTTTGGTTTCGAGGTGTTGTTGGGAGAAGATAATGAGAACGACCAGAAGGCACTTTGTTATTATATAGTCCTTCGAGTGATATGTTATTTTAATGAAACTTAGAATAGTTACTTCGATTGCTAGAATAAGGATAGCCAAGGATTTTTTGGGAAAATTGTTAATTTTGTTAAGTACTTGTAGTAGGAGTGAAGAAATCAAATGAGTGGGATGCTTGCACGTAATATAAAATAGAACCTTCAAGTGAGAATACACGTTGTTAATTTGTTATCATCAAAATGTCAAAATATATCCATTGCCCCTCTTTCTATGGAAAGTCTTTACACAAACTCATAAGTCATGTTTGCTATAACGGGATGGTATAATAGAGATGAGAGAGTTTATCTAACTTCGTTGTCTAAGAGAATTGGACATTCCTTAACATGAGGATTGATCAAAGAATCAAGATTTACTTGATAACATAATTCATATATTGAGTTGATCATTATGTTTAAAAACATCATTGCACCTTTTGAAGAAGCAGGACATATTGTCGGAACAAAACATACAAAAATATGTGTCCGACTCACAAACCAAAGAAACTCCAGTTTCCAAGAATGTGTTGATGGTACAAGAAGATAACTAAGGGATCGAACCATAAGAACAAGTTATTTGCCGGTGATTCTTCTAAACCCGGTGTAAGTAGATGAACCAATAAAAATAACAGAGACATAAAAGGAGAAGATATCGTACGCATTTTTGGATTTAACGTTTGACCCATTGGAAACTCTTTCTTGCCTTGGCTTTTCCAGGTTTCTTCCTTTCCACAACTCGTGAGTCTCTTGTCAAAAAACCAGCTGAAACATATCGAAGATAAAAAAAGCTCTGAGATCAAAACCGTTCAATCCAACAGACATGAATACACACATACTGGCAATCAAATGAATGTAAACATTTTGGACAATATATTGCATCTCTACTAAAAAAAACATCAAGAGGACTACACAATTTTCATAAAGCTAAGATGTGAATAGTATCTTGCTTACCAGCTCGAAGCGGTGTTCGCATATCTGGTTCCCAGTTTTGCAATGCCCTGCTTATACCCAATTGAATAGCTCCGACTTGACCTTTAAACCAAACATATGAGTACACACAGTAACAACGGTTAGAACAGACTACTCTGTTAACTTATGACCAAATCCTCTAGCGTACACTTGCTAGTGTAAATAGAGATTCGACCTCTGAGTGACTAATAGTAGAAACGAGATGATTGTGGAGGGATTCTACCTGTGGTACCACCGCCTTTAACAGTGCACTTAATATCCCAACGACCCAAGGTTTTGGTTTCAGCAAGTGGGCGAAGAAGAGCAGCACGATGATCAAGCATAGGGAAATAGGCATCAAATTCTTTTTCATTAACATGAAATTTTCCTTCCCCAGGTTGAATCCAAACACGAGCAATGCTACATTTTCTTCTTCCCGTTCCATAGGCTCTACCTGTTTCGTCAACCTGTCTCACCCGTGCTTTAGCAATGTCCTCTTGCATCTGGAGTTCTATATCAGCTCTTGAGGACTTCTTTGAACTTTTCTCACGGCGCAAGTTTTCAATCTCAGTCAGAGGAGGCAATCCTTCGACTCCTTGGAAATCCTTCAAGGCTATTAAACTATCTAGCATTTCATCTGTTATACCTGACTTAGCAATAAGGTCTCCAAATGCTCGATCAGGACCTACAATAGCAAGCTCCAAATCAGTAAAACTGCAAAACTTACACTCCCTTTAATTCCTATCTTACTAGCAACAAAATTAACTATTATAGTGAATTTTTCAATTCGTTCAACTGATTACTGTTAATAACAAACTAAACTAATAATAGAAACCACACAATAAGCACTAGACTGTTCCTTAACGAAAGCAAGCACCAATCTAGACTGTTCCCTAATCCTCTAGTACGAATGAGCTTACTGCAAAAACAAGCATATCGTCCACATAGCAAAAATGCCTATCAAATAGATTGATTACATAGCCTTGCTACTTGAATGATCCCTCCATCCAAATCTAGCCTTAACAATGCAAGTCACCTGATCAAATTTCCCATAATTATTAGCCTACTCACTTGTTCCCTAATTCCAAATCTAGACACACATATCCAAAGTACTGGTGCATTGGCATTATTAAATCACAAAACTTCAAAAAATTCCCAGGAATCCTCACCCTTGATAACCTCAAGAAGCTCCTTCTCCTCTTTCTCAATCAACTCCTTCTTCACACGCTCTTCCTCCGCCAATTCCAAGCTGTTTTCAAAGTTAAACGGCACCTCACCACCAGTATCAAACACAACTCCCTCCTCCTCCTCTTTCAAATTCCATGGCTTTGACCCTTCCCATTCATTAGACTTCAAATCTCCGCTCGCCCCAAATCCACTCACCACCTCGTTTCCAGCACCAAACACGCCTTTATCATCTCCCTCCTCCTTCATATCCCATCGCTTACTCCCCTCCAAGCCATTACCCCTCCTCTCGCGTCCAGTTTCAATCCCTTGACTCACTTCCCCACCAGTATCAAACACAACCTTATCATCTTCCTCTTTTATATTCCATCTCTTCGGCTCCTCCGGCCATTTCCCATCTCCACCAGATCGTGCAACTCCAGAAGAACCCCAAGAATCATCGGAAGAGAAAGGACCAGACTTGTCGTCGTTTACACCAGTAAAACTCCACGGAGCATCATTCCGATTACTACGCCCATTCCCATCACCATTTCCTCCGCCGCCGCCGCTACTGTTAGTGGAAAGCGGACGAATAAACGATGAGAAGATCTGAGAATTTGATTTGGATGAAACTAGGGTTACAAGACGTAGATTCGAAGGTCTAAGGAAACGAGAGAGCATGATGTGTGAAACACGAACACTGAGAGAGAGAGAGAGATTCACAGATTTGGGAGTTTTGCAAGAAGAACGGTTAGGGTTTTTACTTACAAAATCTTAATTCTTAAAACAGTAACGAACCGGTCCGGTTATTTCGGTTTATTCCGGTTAAATCATCACTTTTAATTTTGTTTAAAAAACACAAATAAGAAGAAGCCGTCTTTTTGCTTTGCCTCTCTCTATCTGCTTCTTCTTCTCCGTCGAGTCTCTCTCCCGGAGATAATCGAATCGCATAAACTCAATTCGCCAATTTAGCTGAATCGAGATGGTTTACATCGATACGTGGGACGAATTCGTAGATCGATCTGTTCAGCTGTTTCGAGCTGATCCCGAATCTGTAGGTTAATCTTCTTTATTTTTTTGCGTAATGCTTCTCGATTTCATTCATTACGGTTGTTTTGGATCTCGATTTTTTAACTTGGAAATTTGGATAAACCTCTGTGATTGATTTTGAATCTCCTCGTGTTGGTCGCAATCTACATGAATTTGATATCTGGATTCGAATTTGTTTTGCTGTGGTGCAGACTCGGTATGTGATGAAGTATAGACACTGTGATGGCAAGTTGGTACTCAAAGTTACTGATAACAAAGAGGTAATTGAATGTGTCCTGTTCTCTATGGATCACTGTTTCTTGGAGTTTTTTTATCTTATATAGTAGATACTTCCCTCAATTATGGAATTCAATATTTGCTTTTGAAGTTGATAATCTGATTCGTGTTTTGATTGTATGATTCTTGTTTTTGAGAATGTGGGTTCCATGATGATGATGATGTCTAGACTTTTCTTTTTTCATGTTGGTGTTGACTCTACTTTGGGTTGTAGTTATGTGGTTATTTTGTCTTGGTGTATGTGATTGCTAATAATCTTATATTTCTTACTTTTCGTACGTCTTGATGAATTGCGTGGCGGCAACGGGTTAGTTAGATAAGCAGACCTAGTAAACTCTTTTAGGGCAATTGTTTTTTACCAGTGGATGTTGGAAACATGTTTTGTGTTTGTTAGCCAAAGTGTGCTACTTTAGAACTCGTTGAGAGCTATGCCGATTTTGAAGTAAAACATTGCTTCAACTTCTGTGGTTATTTAGCTCTCCCTGTTAGTTTGGCTACTTGTTTCATACATCCGGTGCATTCTTTTCATGTTGAAGTATATGATATAGTTTAAACTTTTACTTTTTTTTTTTCTTAAACTTAGTGTCTCAAGTTCAAGACAGACCAAGCACAAGAAGCAAAGAAGATGGAGAAACTGAATAACATATTCTTCACCCTGATGGCTAGAGGACCTGACGGTAAGTATTCTTTTCTGCGATCTTCATTTTTCGCCTACCAAATTTAAAAGAGAGAATGGAACGTCACAGTTTAATGATGCATATCATCTGTTAATGCTTGATTGAGAGGAAATCTCCTTTGCACAAAAAAAAAAAAAAGAGAGAGAGGAGATGTCCTTTATTTGTGGTGCTTATGTGGTTCGAATCCTCACTGACACTTATCGGGTTTGTTGGTGTATGATGCAGTTGATCTTTCTGAAGTCACCGGGAAAGAACAAATGGAGACACAACCTGTGAAGAAAGGAAGAGGAAGGAAGCAATAAGTCTGATGAATCTGTTTTTGTTTTTCTTTGTTTTCAAGATTTTGATCCATTTTTGTTGGATATTTTAAAGTTGGAGGTTGTTATATGGAAAATACAACTTTGCTCCAAAATGCTAATCTTGTAGTCATATCATATGTGTGGTTCTCTTCAAGCCTTGGTGCAATTTAGAGCATAGTTGTTCAAGATTTCATACTGCATTAACGTGTTACGTGTGTCTCATAAGTTCAGTTAACATATATATCTACTATGTGTCTTAGATCATTTCAACTGACTTATGATCATATACTGACAAAAATTTCTAACTCTTTGTTTTGTTATGAAATTAAAAGGCTGTTGCATGATTGGTAGCTCAATCTAGAGGAAAATACTTTACAAATGAAATTACAGAAAATAACAACCTATATTTTTAATATGTTACTAGTTTACAATTTATTATAAATCAAAACTAGTTATTTAGCTTATTAAAGTTGAAATTTTTTCAAAATTAAATGATAGAACCAATTATTCGTAGTTAAAAGTATGTCAATTGATCATTTATTAGAAAAATACATTAATGTTGATGTTGAAAATTATTTTTTTTTGAAAAATAAGTGTTATATAATATAATTTAGACACATCCTAAATTTATGAAAATTTTGCCAAAATACTTTATTTTAGATATCCTTTTCAAAAATACCATTTTTTTTTTGGGAAATTACCTAGAATATTACATAAAAGTAGGTTTATTACTAGACTAACACGTTGAGATTTTGGACTTACTAGAATAACACATAAAAGTTTGCAAATTACTTCTATACCTGAGTTGTGTGTTTTATTACGTTTTATGTCATTCTCTTTTAAAACCAAGATCTTAAAAGAGGAAAATAAATAGAGAATTCCAATACGAAAGTTGGGTTGAGATCGGTTTTTTTTTAAACTATTTGGAAAGCGTGCGGCATGGACAGAATCTGTGTGGAGTACGTTTGGCTGGTGGACCACGGGCGGACGGCGAGTTAACGGCAAGGTGGTTTGAAGTTGAGGAGGAGGGAAATATAGCGATCTGCTGTGAGGTAAATTTCTATATCGTGGTTTAGTCTCGATTGTTTACTGTTTAGAAAGAGTTTGAGTTTTTCATAGTAGGCGTTGTATTTTGTGGAAGGTTACTTATGACGATATTCATGTACATTTTCTGTATTCTTCTGAATTCTCTTTTCCGGAAGATTTTTGTGAGACTTCATCTTGTTTTGTTGCCAATCTAAGCAACAGAGTTTTTGTGATATTTGAATTAATAACCAAATTAATGATTCTGTATTATGTCGTAGTTATGGGGTCAAGCAATGATGCGAAGAGGTATCCAAGGAGGCTGTATCCGGATGGTAATTTTCCACTGGCGATGAGAAGCATGCACCACGATTGTAGTTTTTCTAATCTAGCTGGTTTGAAAGACTTTGTTGGTGATGAGGTGTACGACCAAATAAGAAAGAATTCGCAGGTGGGAGTGTTATTGGATCTAGCGGAATCCGACTACCTGTTTTGTGGGAAGACCATTCATTATCTATTGTCCAATCAATTGGCAATAGACATTCCATCGGAGGTATGGTTTTTGGTTGGAGGAAAGCCGCTAAGGTTCTCTCTGTATGAATATGAAGAAATTAGTGGTTTGAATTGTGAGAAGATTGATGAAACAGAGTGTGAAGTCGATCATACACCTTTATGGGCGGCTTTAAAGGTGAAAGCTTTTAATGGACCCAACTGGCAGGAGCTAGTTGACGGTTTGAGAAGCTGCCGTGGGTGGTCTGATGAAATGAAGAGGCAGATTGTTCGGTTGTATCTTGTGCATGTTGGAGTGCTTGGTTTATCAAGGAACAGTAGGATACCTCT
>NC_025693.1:19522189-19530665 GCF_000633955.1 Camelina sativa
AGTGGTTTGAATTGTGAGAAGATTGATGAAACAGAGTGTGAAGTCGATCATACACCTTTATGGGCGGCTTTAAAGGTGAAAGCTTTTAATGGACCCAACTGGCATGAGCTAGTTGACGGTTTGAGAAGCTGCCGTGGGTGGTCTGATGAAATGAAGAGGCAGATTGTTCGGTTGTATCTTTTGCATGTGGGAGTGCTTGGTTTATCAAGGAACAGTAGGATACCTCTGGAATACGCAAAAAGGGCGTTGAATGAAGAAGCATTTGATAGTTTTCAATAGGGTAGGGTTGGATTCAAGAGTTTAGTTGATTCCATCAAAGTCCTTGGGTTACGTAACAATGCTTATACCCTCCATGGATGTGTCCATGTATTGATGATATGGGCATTTGAGAGAGTGAAGGTGCTGGGGGCTACCTACGGGCATGTAAGAGAAGGTGTAGTTTTGCCTCTGTTAATGTGGAGAGGAGGGAGGCCAAGGAAGGATATTGAAGCCTTCATATCCGGGAGCAAACTCCTTAATAATGGGGAGGTATGCCTTCAATTTACGTATACATTATTTGTCTGCATTTTTACTTTCAGATAGCATATTTAAAGTTATGGTATCTGAAATGCAGCTTCAGGTGAAGCATTTAGTACCTAAATCTTTGGAGTTCATATATCCAGATTGGCCAGGACAATATTCTGTGTATGGTGTAGGGGAAGGTTTGAAGAAGAAACTGGATAATCTGTTGTTAGACGTGATCAATGGCGAAGTGGATGAAAGAGAATGGGATTGTGTTAAAAAAAGGAAGGGGGAACATACGAAGAAGAGGGAGAGGAGGCAACCTGTTGCAGGGGTAAGTGATGATGATTTCGTTGAAACAGCCCCAACCAGCATCAGTAATGTCCCCAAAAATGCGAAGGAGCAGAAAGAAAGTGTTGGGGACAAATGTTCAGCAGAGAAGGCGTCTGGAGATAAGCAGTCAGGTGTGCAGGGTGAAGATGGTAGTGCAAGGTTATTTACTATGGTTGAAATACTAGGGGCGAAAATGGATAATATTGAGATATCGTTTTCTAGAGCAATAGCGGAAGTTGTACAAACTTCAAGGTATGGAGAGTAGGATGGGTAACTTTGAGAGTGACGTTCAACTATTAAAGAAAGTTGTCATCAACTCAACGGATGGAAGAGCGCATACGCAAGGACCTCGTACAATAAGAAATGACGAACCAAAAATAGAGGAGGTATGATCTACATACCGTATTGATGAAATTGTTACTATATATCCAGTGTTCAGTATGAAGTCTTTGTATTTATCTATTCGAGGAAACAATATTAATTTCAGTATTGTGAAGTTGTATAATTCTGTAATTATTTTGATATATGATTTTTTTGTACACACAAATATTGTATACTTTGTCTCTAGTTTTAACAGCGTCATATTTATATATCAAATGTCTTGTATATAACGTCAAATACATGTCTTTTTTTTCAAGTCATGGCTATATCAGATAAAGCATTCGGACCAGGATGGTTATAAAGTTGCTAGTTGTGTTAGGAATCCGTTAGCAATTAAGGATAAGGTCATGTAGTCTGGGAGTATTAAAATCGAACCAGAGGACAACGCAGCCGCGAGTGTAGAGCGAATTCCAAAGCAGATGGTAGACAGTTTACAGCGTGGCAAAAGAGTTCAAAGTTGGGAGACAGAGGAAGATGATAAAAGAGCAAAGTATAATGACAAAGTAGATGGAGCAGGTGCTCAACCCGTTCCTATTAATGTTATCCATTCGGTAAGTGGTGGTAATCCTGTATGGTCAGATCGAAAGTGCGAATCTGTTGTGGATTTAACAGAGGAGACCAGTACTCCTGCATCATCTCATACACTGAAAGATAAGGAGAAAGCCAGGTATTTTGCACATTTGTTACAAAAGGTGTTTCCTCCCTCAAGAGAGCTTGATCTTCTATTAGTAGATCCTGTGAGCACTAACATGGGGTTAAGCCCTAATGACGAATCCATGGGAGCTGCATTAATTACCCGACGTGAAAGCCACACTGTAGTCCTATCTCCCGCAGTGTATGATCCTTTTATTGAGGCAAGACCTAAGAAAATTGCAAAGCTGATGTCCTTCCTAACTGATGATTTGTAAGTGTTCATTTAGAGTTGTATATAATTAGTGTTTATATTAGGATATCATCTACGATTTATAACTCATTTGTTAATTTTGGTATTCAGGGCTAAAGTACCTTGCACTGGAAATGCCGAATTTTATTTTCGCCTCCTGACCCCTAAACAATTGTGTCCAACTACAACATTCGGCTGGTTATGGGATGCGGTAAGCTTCGTAGTTTTGTTCCATAACATCTGACGCAGTTAACTATGGTATACTAATGCCTGATAGATGTCACTAATGTTGCAGCACATGGTTACATGTATGCATATGTTCCGTATTAGGGGGACGCAAACGTCCTCCCCATATAAAACAGATCATATTGCTTTCCTCGATCTGTTGTTTGTTAGTATGTGGGCATTCGAATTCCCTCAAATGGAAGCCTCTAATAAATGGGTTTTTGGAGAAGGTTGTTTTGAGACGTATGTGGAGAGGCTGCCAAAATACGGAATGACACACAAGGTGTGGGTTGACGATGTAGACACCCTGCTCTTCCCATACAACCTCGATAACAACTATTGGGTAGCCATCGAAGTTGACTTAGTCCAGCGAAGGCTACGAGTTTACGATAGAATAAACAGCGGTAGAACAGACGAGAGTCTACAAAAGAAGTGTAAGCCGTTCGCAAAAATGATCCCACGTTTGATACCAGCATATCACCGGAGGTACAAAGATGAGAATATCGGGTACGGCGGCATTTAGTTACTACCGGGTGAAAACACTCCCACAGAACTATCAACAAGGTGACTGTGGTGTGTACACGTTGAAGTGCTTAGAGTGTATAGCTCTTGGACTAAACTACACAGGCCTATGTGATGCGGCCATGCCTTCGATTAGGATGAAACTTGCTGCAGAAGTGTTTGATGAGGTCCCAGACCGAGACTGCTTTCTGCAACTAGATGCTACGTCGGAGACAATAGATTATCCGGAAGCTGAGTTCAACTCGGGATCCAAAAGTTGAAGAAGTTAGGTTCCATGTACATTACCGGAGCAGTATGATTTTGCAAAATTGAAGATTGGTTTTATGCGTGTTGCTAATAGAAGATGCGTGTTTGGTTATTTTTTTGGTAACATGTGGGATTTGAGGATGTCGGTCTTATATTATCCGACGTCTGGTCACTCACATAGCTCCTATCGGTTGTTTGTAAACCCTCTTTAGGTGTAGTGTTTTTTGTATATTACAGGGTCTAGATATGTATCATTATGACGTCTTACGGATCAGTATTAATATATGTTAGGCCTTTATCAGATGTGTACGTATCATCAACTAAGTAACGGCCTTATTATGGTCTGTTTACACACGTACGTATATTCAGCTGTGTACGTACAATCGATTCTCTAACGTTGTAGCCGTTATTTTTGGATGCATGGATGGTGCTTAGTTTCTCTCCATTTTGAGCACACTAAGTTGTCCTTACTGGCAATCCTACGTACATTGGCAACATGTAGGTAGATGTATGATATGATGAGCGAGGCAATTAAATTGTATTTCAAGCAATCAGCCATCGGTTTGCCCATGCTCAACAGTTCTAAAAACTTCATAGCAAAAGGTCCATAATCTCCCGTCCTAAAGTTTTGTCCTACAGGGCTGACCCTTTCAGCGGTAAATGGGTCGACAGGGTAATTGACATCGATAACACTCTGAATGAGGTTCGATATCATCTTAATCACCGGCTTGATCCGGGACATTGCAAGAGTTTCTCTGGAAAGGGTCATCAAAGGATCGTAAATGGAAACATGTCTCGTTTTAAGATTTATGCCCACTTCTACCCAATGCGTAGATTTCCAGTTCATTGGAGCATATTTAACGTCGACATCTGTAACCCACTTCAACCTTGGTTCGTGGTGCATTCTTTCCCCATTGACGATGGTAATGAGTACTTTGTCCCACCTGAAATTCTGTTTCGCCGTGAACTGTTGAATGCTTGGAACCTTCTTGTCAACTCGTAAAAGAGAACGGAGTCCAAAATTTTGTGCCACAGCGTTAGGGCAATCATCTCCATGTGCTGCAGATGCAGTTAAACGCAAACCGGTCGAATTTAAATCCAACAAGAAACCATGAACACACCTAAATCGTGTAGTTAAAGTTTAAAATATGTACCTGACTATGGACCCATTTTTGGGACGATATAAGAGTAGAGAAGAATAGGATATCTGCCTTACGGAACCCGAGAATGGTGTGTACCCTGCGAAATTTTGTAATTATGAATATCCTATATCAATGATTGAGCATATCAATTATGTCATCTGAGTAATATATACTACACTTACACATTATCTTGTTTTATCAACTCGGTGAATTTGGCGAATTTCCCATCATCAACATCTTCCATAGGGTCGTATGAAACCGACCCTGCTTTTATCACTATGGCTTCGGATGGTGACTCGCACGTATCTCCATTATCACTTCTTCTGCCCGTCCTGTTTCATCCACAATAATAACCGACTGCGGCACTAAATTGTCTGAGTCACCGGGAATACATTCCTCCTCTGGACTTTGATCTGGTTGACCTCTAATCTCTTTACAGCCCTCTTCGACATCGCTTTCGTTGTGTATTGCTTGGTATCCGGCCTAATAAGATGTACGTACATAGATTAATTGTGACGTACAATGGACCATCTAAGTAGACACTATAAATATGGCAAATAAATTTGCCATTGGTTGAACGTCAACTGTTGTTTCTATTTGTACATGTCCATCAGTTTTGTTACAGCCCTCCTCGACATCGCTTTCCTTTTGTAGTGCTTGGATTTCGGCCTAATAAGATGTACGTACATAGATTCATATTTACGTACACTAATGTCACAAATAATCAAAATCAAAAAAGTTAGACACTTGCCTCTTGTTGAGCGTCAACTGCAGTTTCATTTTCTAGAGGTATTTCGGTTTTGTTACAACCTTCATCTGACTCGTCTTCCTGACATCTTATGTCCCCTCCGTTACTGTTAACCCACTCGACTTTTCCGCCTTCTTGATGCAGTTCTTCCCCATCCACCTATTCAAAATAATGAAACTTTAAAGATGCGTGTTTGTAGTAGGAACTTGGTACAAGCTCAATTTTTACACGTTTAGATTAGAGGAGATTAACAAATAACCGAATATATATGAAACCCACAGATGGTTATCCCTTTTATGGTTACTTCCTGGCCTACCTTTTTGTTACAATGCAGATCAGATTCCATTTTAGTATTCAGCTGCAGCAATATCTTTTCAATTAAAGGTGGACAATGCTTTAATACGAATATAGTGTTGTAATCTCCAATTTGTGTCAAA
The DNA here is from genome assembly GCF_000633955.1 of Camelina sativa. NCBI lineage: Eukaryota > Viridiplantae > Streptophyta > Magnoliopsida > Brassicales > Brassicaceae > Camelina > Camelina sativa. The sequence continues at coordinate 19,527,608 of NC_025693.1, forward strand.
TACTTACATTGGATACGGTTTTAGTTGGTGATAGCTCCACAGCAATGTCCCCCGCGTCATAATCTTGGCGACACTCAGTATTCCGATCACCCTGTGCATCCTTCGAACTATCAGTATTCCGATCACCCTGTGCACACCACGATAGCAACATAATTTAATATATGTAAGTAGTGAAAAAATTACAACCCTTAAGCTATTTTTCATATCAACCTTAGCAGTGTCAGCGCATCCCCTGTTTCTGACATTCTCTCCCTTTTTTTTCATAACCATTACTGAACTCATTCTTCGAAACTTTTTAGTTTTCCCTCTTCATTTTTTTTAATACTTCTTCTCTGAAACTGTATGCGAAGCATAAGAAGGTTTCCCATATTCGTTTCTTTTAACCTTCAATAGTGCAGCTCTTATCTCCTTGCGGATCTCTGTACATACGAAAATCTCCATGTTTGCCTGATTTTCCTTTATCAGTGCTTCTTGTTTCCTATAGAACCAGCTTAGTTCCGCCGCATACCTTTCAAATTGGTCATCGTCCAAATGTTCATCAACAACGGGCGTACCCCCCGGTCGCACATCATGTCTCCTTGTGCTCTTCTCTTTTTTATTGTCAATTGTTGCGGTGTCTGCTCTTTTCCTCTTTCGACAGTCAACTGTAACTATATCACCAATTAACCACTAATTTTAAAAAAATTAAATTTAAAATGAAGCCCTTTGTAATGTATAAATGTTTTTAATACCTTTCTCTTCGGGACGTGTCTGTTTTGGACACCTATCATCACCTCCCATCCATATTGCCTCATCCCATTTGTGGCCAGCTTTAATAAGATTTTCAATGTTGTCAACTTGATGGTCTTCCTCTTCGTCACGCCACTCCAATTCTCCACTATCACAATGCTCCCCACTACCAATCATCAGTCTAATAACCACATATAATATGATTACAAAAATATATACATTTTACGAAACTTATAGTTTCAAGTTGTTTACGTATTATATCAACCAAGTACATACCTCTTTAGCAGCCTCGCATGCGAAGATGTCTGCTGTCTTGATTGGACGCAGTTTAGCCAGATTGTGGATTGATCTTTGATTAAACGCCCTATCTTGAACGTTAGATGGTACTAATCTTGCAATTGCTGGGACAGATTGAAAAGCCAGCAGCTGGAGTGCTAGAGGAAATCCTTAAACTGCAACTGATTGTTGCTTGAAAGTTTTCACTAAACTGTCTACGTCTGATGGACATTTAAATCCTGTAATAGTCTCCAGCGTCCGTTCAAATGACAACCTTCCCCATGGATATTTGAAAAAAAAAATCAATATTCTTAGTCATCTCCACTGTCTTCGGATCTGGTTTTACTGGTTGCGTGACGCATGTTAGAACTCCATCAACTATTATTGTCAGCGCTAAAGGTAGTTTCTGCCACGTTTCCATTTCCTCAGTCTCCAACCTTTTTACCAACTGGGAGATCGTTGGTTCTTTGTTTTCCCCGAATAGTACATCCCAAACAGTCTTACATCCTTTATCTGTTTTTGTAGCTCTTTTCACATCTCTCTTTTTTGGATAATTTCCATATTCGAGACCTGTCAACTTTGCAAAATCCTGTAATCCAAACTTGATTGGATTGCCACCAAACACAATCCACATCTCATGCCGCTTTTTGGTCACCAATTGACGGCAAACAAATCCATGAACTACTTTACCGGAGAACGAGGTCTTGTTCGCAGGGATACGAAAAAGCTGCCCAAATGGAGACTTTAACAAGTTTTCCATTTCTTTTGTTCCACTCAGCACCCGCGATATTGTAGAAAGATATTCTGGTTTTGAATATGCATTGATCTTGGTTTTGAGAGGGTAATGGTCAAGAGCAAATAACCTCCTCGGTAGATCCAAGCTCAATTGAGGAACGACCTCTACTTCTTCGGGATCCATCCTATCACCAAGAAGTAACGTACATATTAGTATGTACGTACACTAAGCCAATGAACCCAAATACCAATGTCTACCAAAGTTTAATTATGTTGCCGATTAGGGTTATTTATCCTCTGCCTGCCACAAATACACAACTATTCATCGATTTCATGACCTGGGCTACTCAAATTGATTCTTAAATGTATTTGCTAGATACTCTTCCAACCTAATATAGAATTTGGGGGGAACAATCTCTCTTCCAATTTAAAGGAAGAAGTCAAGAGAAACACTTACCTTTCTGAATCAACACCGGTATTAAAAGAGGATCGAAACTAGTCGCCTTTTTCTGATTTCACCCGACCTCCGTAATCTCTTCTCACTTAAATGTCCCGTCGCCGACTTCTATTCTCACTCCTCTTGTAGAACTTATCCAAGATCTAAACACCTTAATTCAAAAACTCAACTCGGGATGGAAACAACCCTATCAGACATCCAAATGCGCCGTCGCAACTGAGGCCTCAGTTTTCCGTCTCTTACCAAGAACAAAGATTTTGCTCTACTACTAAACAATTTTAAAATATTTTTTTTAAACAGTGCAACGGTTGAGCTTGTCTTTAATATTTTTATTCAAATTATACAGTTCTTCAACGTTATTGGTTCATTTACACTATATATCAGCCTTTATTAGTGAGGTTAAACCATCATGAACTATTCCTTGATGTTTTATAAAGTTTTACATTGAATTGGTTTGTTAAATGAACCAATCAATTTTCCGCCAATATATAACATCGACTATATAGGGTCATAATTAAGTAGTGCATGCGATGTATCGTCTTCGCTTAATAGGCAGTTACACGTGTTAATTATCTAAATGCGATGTATCTGTATGGAATGCAGTCACGACGTTTCGAAAAGCCACAATATGTATAATCCATTTGTGTTTGTTCGCTGCTTATATAAGAAGACAAATACACACCCGATGAAGTATGTATTCGTCTCTCAAAACCAAAATATCACCCGCAAATTAAACATAAGTACAACAAAGTTATGGTGCATTTCGACAGGCTATCCGATCTCCAGACGTGGCGTTCTGATTGGAAGGTTTCTGTTAAGATCATCCGCAAGTGGAGAAAGAGAGAAGCGAACATCGTCACC
>NC_025693.1:19530744-19532120 GCF_000633955.1 Camelina sativa
ATATATAACGTCGACTATAGGGTCATAATTAAGTAGTGCATGCGATGTATCGTCTTCGCTTAACCGGCAGTTACACGTGTTAATTATCTAAATGCGATGTATCTGTATGGAATGCAGTCACGACGTTTCGAAAAGCCACAATATGTATAATCCATTTGTGTTTGTTCGCTGCTTATATAAGAAGACAAATACACACCCGATGAAGTATGTATTCGTCTCTCAAAACCAAAATATCACCCGCAAATTAAACATAAGTACAACAAAGTTATGGTGCATTTCGACAGGCTATCCGATCTCCAGACGTGGCGTTCTGATTGGAAGGTTTCTGTTAAGATCATCCGCAAGTGGAGAAAGAGAGAAACGAACATCGTCACCATTGAAATGGTTGTTTCGGATGTTTTCGTAAGTGACTCGTCTCATCATCATATTATATGCACTTAATATTAAATGATTCATACATCATGGTTGAATTTTTTTCCCGCACCGTAGGGAGATAAGATGCAGGCAACAATCAGCGAGGACCTGGTGCCCCAGTTCTATGCGGGGATTGAGGAGGGTTTGTGGAAACCTTCTCAAATTTCGTCGTCACTGACGACATATCCGCTGTGAATGTCGTGGCTTCCAACTACCAGATCAAATTCACTGCTGACACGGTTGTGGACAACATTCGTTGCTTGTCAACCAATCACTACATCGACTACGTCCCCTTCCACCAAATTTACGAACGATGGTCTCCTTGGACCCAGAACTGCTGCTTAGGTAACGTTGCATTCTGTTGTTCCGTTTTTTAATATCATATCCAGTACCATAATTCTAATGAAATGACACCATAGACACGATGGGGGCAAGTTACTCACGTCGAACGAAGAATATTGGTGGACGATCCAACTGCTCCACGGTTTGCCGAGAGAACCCGGTTGATACGGTTTTCATTGACGAATCTTGAGTGAGTCGTTTTCACGATTATTACCTTTCACACACTTTAAAGATATAACGGGCTATTAACATAAGGTGTCTCTGTGGGTAGGGGTCATAACTTGCAATATGTGGGTTATGATGAAATGGTCGATGATTTGCCCGCAATTTTTGGCTATGCGGAGGCAAACCAGTTGTAGTCTTGCGATTTTTGAGGGCCAAGTTTAAGGATGGAGGTACGGATTAGGCAAACGTATTTAAAACAATTCAATCACCTTTTAAATATAAGAGTGCTACATAAAACTAATTTTGGTTACCCTTTTTCCTTATTTTTCCACACCGCAGGAGGGATGGAAGTGGTTAGTCAACCGGGTGTCTCTAAAGTGATATTTGAACCACCCTTCCCTGAGGTTAGAGATTTCAAACTCCGGTTGGAATACTTCGACCAGCGCGAGCGGACT
>NC_025693.1:19532347-19535012 GCF_000633955.1 Camelina sativa
ACCACAACCCAAAGTATTACTAATAAAACGACCAAGCTACTTGAAAAAATAGGTCATTGTTGCTAGTATAACCAAAGTCGCAACAAACACATTGGTTAGTTTTAATTCAATAGTTAATCCATCACTCTTGTACGCAATCAACGCCTTCATCCTTTCCAACTCCATCTGATTTTCCTTGTGCATATTTAAGATGTTAGCAATCTCCTCTTTTTGTCCCTGAAGTGCTTCACGCATTTGATTCAAACTGGTTAACTTTATAAGATCTTCCTTCACTGTTTTCAGTTCCTCAATCATAGCTTCATCCCACCATTTAAAAATGTGATAGTCCCCATCCTGCAATTTTTTTTTAATTTTTTAAACGAAAACCTCAAGTTATGCAAATAAATCTGATCTTCATGCAACCTCAGGGAAACTATACGTCACTTACCTCTCTATTTCTACAAGTGTAGTGGAGCCTCCCTGGGTTTGTCCTTGTAAAAGAAGGTTGTAGCTTTGGCCTTTCACCACAGTAACAAACAGCCGGGATCCCATACTCCGCATCGTCATACTCAACTGGAGTCGTGTTTGTTAAAGCAGACATTGAGATCGAAACAGAGAACGTAAATGAAGGAGAGAAAATTAAAAAAGGCACGTTCAACTATTAACAAATATTCCAACTCCTCAATCTAGTCCAGCATCTACGGCAGCGGCTCTCTCTGTCTTCCCGAAATCGATTTAATGAACCCTAATTTTGATTTCGTTTATAAGATATCGATTTTGTTCGGTTCGGTTCGGTTTATAGAACATTGGGTTTTGTGTCGTTTTCCTAGTGTAAAACAGCAAGAAATTTCACAGCTTGTGTCGTTCTCGAATAGAAACAAACGGCGTCGTTTGTTTGATAATTATGTGTGTTTAACCGGTGAAACAACCTACACGTCATCTATACGGGGACCTGGGCTATATTTTGTGTGGCCCATTCTCGTTTGTTGGGTAGGCCTCTTGGTTATATTTTGTGTGGGCCATTCACCCGGGATTATGACAATAACACGGTATGATTAAGTATAACACGTAAGGTATAATTTAACCCTGTTTTCCAACGGGTTTGCTAGGGTGCTTAGTTCCCTTAGGAAGTATGTAATTATGGATACTTAGTAAATCGAGCAAGGTTTACTAAAACAGAGTTGATGAACGACACGTTAATTAACATCTTCAGCTAATTATTATATGGTTGGGGAATTTATTGGTATGGATATAAATGATACTTGATATGACTGCGTGACAAGATGGCGAGGTGACATCAAACCACTAATTATTATATTTGTCAACATCCACTAACAAAATAGATGGAGTGTCGTTTTGGGAATCTTAATGGGCCGTTAATATTTTAGGCCTCTTTACATCATAACCATATTAGATCCCCCATTTCCTATTAGTATACACGTGTCATAACCATATTACGGATTTGAAGTCTACTATAATCTACTATCTCAATCTCGATTATTCAATACCCGCTCAGCTTAACGTAGTGGCAGACATGACACCAGTTGGCAACTGCGATGTGACAACTGATACCCGCAAAAGTCTTATATACGAAGACGTAGAAGAGTTGTTTTACAATTAAGTAGAGGGATGTGACTTATTTCTCATCGATGTGTCTTGATGAGTACGTTTAATATGATGTATTTGTAATCATTACTAAGTTACGAAATCTGGTCACAATTGTACTAAACGACCACAGTGTGAACTAAATAAGTTTATGGTTAGCATTCTATATATAATAATTAAAAAACCTGTAACTCCCACCTACAACTCTCCCTTTATTTAAGGATGTAGGTGTTGAACAACCTCCACAAGTTGCAACACATACAAAATATTTTTTTAGAAAAATCAAGTGAAAATGCCGACTGCAACTCGAAATATGCCTGATATGCCAGATGAAATATTGATTAAAATCCTCGGCTTTCTCGCAGTTGATGGTTTGGAGTACCTCGCTCCAATATTGAAGGCAGGTCATCGAGGTCTTGAAACGGCGCTTAGCCCTGAAGTTTTAAAGGATGCTAACATCTTCAGCTTATGCTGGCATCCCACGATGTTCCAAACACCACGCAACCCAAATGGTAGAGTCCAAAATGAAGGTATCCATAGGCGTATCTTCGAAAAATGCCTAGATGCTGGCAACAAAATGGCAATTTTTCGAAGGTTTCCGGGTTGTTGCCGAGGTGGAAGACATTAAGCAAGGTATTGCACTTCTAACTCGTAACGTTCCCGCGGAACCTATATCGACACTAGCTTGTGGGTTTTTTTCTATGTTAGTTGGGAACTGTAAGATGGCTAGACATTTTGTTGAACTGTTTGATTCACATCATTACCCACTTAAATCGGAACGAGCAAGGTTTCTGGCCAAGGGGTTGTTCCGGTTGCTGTGTAGATATCAGACGGCACGAGTAAACACATACATGGACACATTCGTTTATCCTATTGCTCCCTTGATCCCTTCTCCGGAATGTGCTCGATTGTGTTTACTGGAGCATGGTTTCTACTCTCTCCAGTATCAAGATTATGACATTGTCTGCACAAATTGCGGCCTCTGGTGGTTGGTGAAAGCTATATCCGAGATCCTGTAGTTATATTTTCTCATAAGATGTTTCGCCCTAAACGTACTATCTAACGAATATCCTGTTATCAA
>NC_025693.1:19535814-19537442 GCF_000633955.1 Camelina sativa
TATCCTATTGCTCCCTTGATCCCTTCTCCGGAATGTGCTCGATTGTGTTTACTGGAGCATGGTTTCTACTCTCTCCAGTATCAAGATTATGACATTGTCTGCACAAATTGCGGCCTCTGGTGGTTGGTGAAAGCTATATCCGAGATCCTGTAGTTATATTTTCTCATAAGATGTTTCGCCCTAAACGTACTATCTAACGAATATCCTGTTATCAACGTATATCTTCTAGAATCCATGTAATTACTATAAATCCGGCCTTTAGTTTAGAATGTCTCCTAGTGTACTAAACTTGGTTCATGTAACACCTAATGTTGTATTCTTATAAGAACGCGGTAACTATCGCTACTTATTATGTTGTTTAAGAATGGTAAGTTGTTGGGTGCCTAAACGTGACCAAGGCATCGGAGATGAATTATGAATATAAAACTATATAACTCGTTCTTCCATTGCAAGACCACTTAAATTTAATACTAAGACGTACACAACCTGAAAGATTTTAGTGTAATAACAACGATTATAATTTCAGTGTACGTTCAAGAGTATGTACGTTTAGTATACGTACAATAGTTTATAATTTAACACATTGTACGTATTAGAGTTTGTAAATTGAGTGTACGTACAATGGTAAGCAAGAGTTCGGTCAATATCTCCCTTTATGCAAATTAAATATAAATAAGTTCTTACGCAGATTCTTCTATTTCGTATTAGTATATACGTGGCGCCACCATAATAATGGATGTCAATTGCGTTATACACTACCTAAGACAATTTTTTCTCTTAAATTCCGCTAGGCTCTACGTAGGGTAGGTTGGACGAAGTGACAACTCCTACCCCCAAAAGTCGTGTTAGCATAAACGTGATGTGATTTATATCTCAGCGAGTTTTAATCTAGCACAATAGTAAGTGATGTATGTCTCGTCACATTACAACAATAAACGGGTTGATGGGCTGGCTAAATAAGTATCTCGTTAGTGTTCTATAAATTATATGTACCAGTCCCACTGAGTACAACCTAAACTTTGAGTTCTTCAAACACCCTTCTGTACAAGTAGCAGTCCCTACAGATAAATCACAGCAAGATGGCGTCTGCATCTCAAAAAATGCCTCATCTACCAGATGAGATGTTGGTTATAATCTTCGGGTTTCTCGCAGTTGATGGTTTGAAGTACCTTGCTCCAATAGTCAAGGCAGGACCTCGGGGAGTGAAAACAGCGCTAACGCCTCAAGTTCTCAAGGATGCTAACATCTCCAACATTACTTGCCATCCTTCTTGGTTTCAAAAATTACATCACCAAAATTGTAGAATAAAAGAGGAAGGGATGCACCGGCGTATCTTCGAAAAATGCCTTGACGCTGGGAACAAAAAGGCAATCTATTACGAAGGTTTCCAGGTTGTTGCCGAGGAAAGCGACATTGAGGGAGGTACTGCACTTCTAACTCGTAACGTTCCCGCAGAAGATGATGCCACACTAGCATGTGGGTTTTTTTCTATGTTACATGGGAACCTCGAGATGGCGGGTCATTATCTTTACCTGTTTTTTGCATACCACTACCAACTAAATACAACTCAAACAAGGATTTTGGGCAGGGAGTTGTTCATGTTGCTGGGTAGATATCAGACGGCGCGA
>NC_025693.1:19538674-19542560 GCF_000633955.1 Camelina sativa
TCTTCTAGTTCTTTTGAATCATGTACCACCTAATGTTGTTTCCTTTATTTTTTTGCTGTTCTATCTTGCAAAATAACTATACACAATTGATAAATCTGCCTATTGTGTATGTATAACAAAGTGTGTTTGCGTACATGGGTGCTTACGTTTGGTACGAGTAATGTATAGTTTTGTACCAACTGTGCATACGGTTGGTTAACTCGTTTGTGATTGGGTTGTTTCAACGAAATTGTGACTAAGATAAGTCCATTTCCAACCATTGAATGAAATTTGTCAAAGCGGTTGGGCGCCATTAAGTAATTAAGAAAGTAGAAGGGGAAAAAACATACATCAACAAGATAATAAAATAATACCACGTACACAACGTAAATTAGTTGTATGTACGTACATTAAGAATTAAAGTATGACTGAACGTACACAAGATTGTAACTTGTCAGTGTACGTGTACCTATACAGTATACAGTACATAACGATTAACTGGCGTCCAACACAAGATTGCATTTACAATCTAATAACGTATCCAATACCATGTTACATGTAATTACATAACGTTATTGATGTAATATAACATACGTAATCTGATCGATCGACCCGTAATTAAGAAAATTTGAAATATACACCCGAAGAAAAACAAAGAAAGCGAAGAGTCGGTAGAAAGACACAACTACCAGTGGCGACGTTTTTTTTATTTAAATAACATCACCCTGTCTCCTTTCCAAACCCAGGGTAGAAACGAGTAACAGGAAATTATCAGAAAACCATAGAATTTAGAGTTGATGCCATCGCTGATCTTAGACCAGGAAGAACAAATTGGATTATACAAGCGAAGGTCTTGAATTCGTGGTATGTTACTGAGTTCCTTCAAAAGCGGGTTCTGCTCCTTGCTGATACACGGGTTAGTCCACTTTACGATTGATAATAAAATTTGCACGAAGATGTTAACCAACGCAGTGGTCTTCTTATACACGATTGATATGCAATTTATAGGGTGACACAATCGAGGTGGCGTTTTTACCAGGGACTTACAAGAAAATGAGGAAGTATATCGATGATGGTGATTGGTATGAAATTAGGAATTTCAAGGTCATCCAGCCAACACTTAGGGAGAGGAATACACATCATCCTTTCCAAATCAAATTTACTGACGAGTCGACGATGGGTCTGCTCTCACCGGTGAATCAAAAACTCTACTTCCGTTTCGAGGATTTGAGTGATATATCTCGAGGGAGAATTACCCATCCCATATCATTCGGTACGCTTATCTTCAATTTTCAATTACACAAATCGTTTGAAACAACGTTAAAAAACGTTTGCTATATGATATATTTGTGCACATTACTAGTTTTTAGGTCAGATACTAAATAAGTAGGTTAGTAGACAATTTCATATCAAAATACATAGTTCGTAACGTTTAACGTATGTGTCTACCCCGAATCAGATGTCTGTGGGTGTGTAGTTGGAGTGGAAGACAGAAGATTGCTCGAGGGGGCAAATGCGGCCAATGAAGTTGTCCTCACCCTACTGAATGGGAGGTAAAGAAGATTTGTGCTACCTTTTCAATACATTTACATTTAAAGTTTTTTTCTAATTCCCATTCTATATTAACATGAGAAAATCGTAGGAATGAAACCCTCAAGTGTCGTGCCATAGATGACTATGCTGCTCGCTTCAAAAATGCTTGGGAAGCACTCGGGTGTCATCTTACTTTTACATCCGAACCCGTCTTTTGTATTTTGCGGTTCTGGAAGGTTGGAAGCTACGAAGGTACGTTCGATTTGATAGATCAGATAAGGAAATTAGCCTTCTGAAACCATGTACATCTAATTTTGTAAATGTTTTGTAGGTGCTCCATGTCTCGTCAACACAGCTGCCTCTTCGCAAATCTATATAAAACCAGATTTCGAGGGAATGGAACATCACAAGGCGATGTAAGCTGTTTGTTTTCCTATTAAAAACCCATAATTTTGTATATGTTGCTACTGTCAAATACGTTTATACACTTTCTATATTACCGCAGATCTGAATTCGCTGGACGTTACTATATTAAGAACATATAATGGAGCACGTTGGGGAGAATGCAGGACCTTAAGAAAAAAGGAACTAGGTTTTTGAAAGGGAGAGTTCAGGGAGTTACTTATATTGAAAGAACCATCTACAGAACTATGCAAACTATTTTTTTTGTTTTTTTTTCCTGGTGTGTGTGTTTGTACTTTTGAATAAACCGAATGGTACGTGCTGATTCTGGATAATTTATGGTTGTATTTTGTCAACAAAATCTAAAATTTGCTACTCTGTAATATAATATATGTACGTACACATCAATAGTTATCCACGATAAGTTTACATGTCAACCGTTCATAAAAAAAACGGATGAAGGAACCATACTTCTTTGGTCCGTTGACATGGGTACAGCAAATGTGGTTAACACATTTGCAACACTATCCTTCCATCGCATTATGTCCTCTCTAATGAACCACATAAAATACACAAACAGATATATTTCGCTTTTGTAATTATCTTATTCAAACAGTAAACCGTTTGCTTGACATTTCTAAAAAGCCCACACGAGTATGAGGCCCAACTAGGGCAGTCGGAACCAATTTCGACAACAATTATAGTTCCCTAAACAAAAAGGTGGGCTTACAAATTAAAAAGGTCCATTATAAACATGTTACGAAAAGCTATGGTGGCACTTAGGAAAAAAAGAGTATTATCCTCCATGAAAAGAAAACACGTCTATTGTCTCGCATGCAGTTACGTATTAGCTGGACATATTGTACGGTTGTGGCCAACCTGTTGACACTGAGAACAGGCATGCTGTTTGCGGGGCCGCTTCGTCTCCAACGCAACCTCGACAAAAGACTTCATCCTCGACATCTTTGGCCTTCCTGGAGGATTCCTAACAAAAGGCGGTTTACATCTGGAAGGTGTAATATCAGTAGGGACGATGCAGGATGTATCTATCGGCACTATCGTCTCCGCATACCCACTACAGAGGCTGTCTCTGCGGAAGTATGGATGGAACTGGTTTATAACTGATTGGTTGGCCGTATATGCGGCTGCGATAGCATGTACGCAAGGCATCCTTTCTAGATCAAAACGCCTACATGAACACCTCCTATACCTCAGATTGACAACATGCGTTGAGGTACCACCACTTACTTGAAATCAATCTTCATCAATTTCTTGAACCTTCAGACACCTTGAATGTTCAATACGTCAACATATTCCGAACAGCTTCTAATAACTCTACAATGAGATAGGCTCTCGCAGGATTCAGTACTCAGTTTAGCGATTCTGCAATGTTGCTCGTGGTGAAGTTGTACCTATCACCAGGAAAGTGCGCCCTGCTCACTTGGATACATCTGCATGCACCAAGTAAGCATGCAGTTGCGGATTCGCTTCTTGAATTTGCTGGAAGATTTCTTCGAAATCAACTACACGGTACGCTGCAGCTGCTTTTTTTACAAGCCGGAATGTTTCGCTCCCACTAAATCTCAGGATAATATTCTTATGAAGATGATACGTGCAGATTCCTCGACTTGCCAGGGGGTACACTTTAGCGATAGCTTTACCAATAGATTTATGCCGGTCAGATATCAGTGCAAGCTCTTCATCATCAGGAATTACACTACTTAATTGAGTAAAGAACCATTCCCACGACACGTCGTTCTCTGTATCAACAACCGCATACGCCAGAGGGAAAATATTAAAATTCCCATCTTGTGTTGTCGCTATCAGAAGAGTCCCTTTGAATTCACCTTTCAAAAAGGTTCCATCTACAACTACAACTTTCCGCATATACCTGAAACCCTTAATGCATCCAGCAATCGCAATGAAAACATACTTGAATCTGTCTTCTGCATCAACGACCAGTCTAGTAAGG
>NC_025693.1:19542640-19550844 GCF_000633955.1 Camelina sativa
TGAAGATGATAAGTGCAGATTCCTCGACTTGCCAGGGGGTACACTTTAGCGATAGCTTTACCAATAGATTTATGCCGGTCAGATATCAGTGCAAGCTCTTCATCATCAGGAATTACACTACTTAATTGCGTAAAGAACCATTCCCACGAGACGTCGTTCTCTGTATCAACAACCGCATACGCCAGAGGGAAAATATTAAAATTCCCATCTTGTGTTGTCGCTATCAGAAGAGTCCCTTTGAATTCACCTTTCAAAAAGGTTCCATCTACAACTACAACTTTTCGCATATACCTGAAACCCTTAATGCATCCAGCAAGCGCAATGAAAACATACTTGAATCTGTCTTATGCATCAACGACCAGTCTAGTAAGGGTCCCCGGATTAGAGGACCTCAGCCTGTATAAATATGCAAGTAATTCAGCGTATCCACTTTCAAGTGTACCCCTAACATACTCCCGCGCCTTTATAAGTGTCGATGTGCCTTCCAGTAGCCAAGCTATTATATGAAAATGGTCAGTAAAAGACAACAGCACTCAACAATATCAACTAGGTCGAATTATATATATGTGCAGGCCATAGAATCAACTAATTTCTAAGAAAACCAACAAACTAAAGCTACATCTGTTTGTTATTGTTTCTACTACGTCTTCACGTACAAAAAGCCCCCTAGCAACATAAGAAATTTCTCCGTTTACACCCTATATACCATCACATACACAAAGCCAACCAAAAAACAAACATGTTAAAAAGACTGGATTTAGAGTATTTCAGTAGCCCACCTGTACACCATATCGTAGGTTGAGCCCTTCCCCAACAAGATTTGGCACAACAGAACCTCCCACACCACCAACATAATCCTTGTATAATTGAGCTAGGATTGGTGGTTTAGCATTACGGCTANACTCTACGATTAACAAACTGGGCGTTGAATATCGATCATTGTAATCATATTTATCTAATACACTCTGCACCCTCAACCTTGCCACCAACGTTTCTTTGCTATCAAACTTATCCCCCACAGCAATATTACCACCTCCGTTTTCTATTTTGCGAACCTCCTTCTCAATTGCTTCAGCTGCAGTGTTAGTCTTGCGGGTACGGATATTTGACTCTTTGTTACACACCTTTTCCTCTATACAAGACCCACCCCTAGGTACGTCGTCCAATGATTCCTCTGGTCCATCCGGGGCAAAGTTGGAGTAAAGGAGATAGTCTTCATCCCCTGAACTTGCACCATCGCTGTCGTCACAGTAATCAAATCTACTGTTCTCCTCGTCATCTGCTTCATCTTCATCTACATCCTTTCCTACATTATCTTCACCATCTACCTTCCGACTCTCGTACTCTTCATCTTTCTGTCCCATTTCCTCTGCCCCGCCTACGAAATCATCTACAACGACTTCAGGGGTCTTCGGTGTTGGTTCTGGTGCTTTTGGCTTAACTTCCTCGAACAAGGTTTCACCAGATTTATCAATAATCTCAACGCATAGCCGGATGAGTTCACCCCTGCTCTGTTTGAGAAAGTTTTGAAAGTGCCGACCATTCGAAACAATCACCGGTGGCATATCACATCCACTTTTTTATATCTATCTAACATATAGCTCAACTTTATGCCGGAAGTTACATTACAGAAACCAAAGTCATCGAACACCATAGCAGTAAAGTCTTCAAACTTCGTTTTTTTATCGGCAACTATAATCCTGCACCCTTTGCTGGTATCAACATCAAACAACCATCGCTTTTTGTCTACCCTCCACCTCCCACACGCCAAAACGATATCTTGCTCTTCCATGGATGCACCCAGAGGAAAGATTTAGGGAAGAACAGCAAACCTGTTTAGATCTTCCTCCAATAAGTCTATCGCAACGCTAGACTGTCTTTGCCAGCTCAAACAAATTCGTGTTATTCTGGTAAGACTTTACAGCTGTCAATCTTGCTTACTAAATCTACCACGGACAAGAAGCCTACCACAACACTACGAAAACTATTTCAAAAAACAAACAAAGTATACCAAAAATATCTGTTACGAGAGAAGGCTGTCACATAAATCTATCGCAACAGCCCATTAGTCTACCATAAATATCTTCCCACCCTTTTACGTTTGCCGCCACACGCGCTAAAAACATAAGTCTATCATCAAAGGGAAATTCCTCTACCAACTTAATCTAACAAATCGATTTCATATACGTCGACGGATAAGTGTACCAACACTAAAACTAAGTGTACCATCTACGTCGACGGTTAAGTGTACCGGCACTACAACTAAGTGTACCAAAAATATCTGACGTAAACCTTTAATCAGTCCACCTGTATAAATCTACCATCAAAGGCTCGGTAGACTTAGTCCCAGTTTCCAATATTTTCTTTTCTAATGGCATTAGCCGTAATTACGATTTTTCCTAAAACTAGTTTCAGGGGTAATATAGGTACAGTGGTTTATTCTAGTAATTACAAATAATTGTATGTTACTTTTGTAATAAGGAAACTTTTATGCAATATTCTAGTAACTCTCCCTTTTTTTTTTACCATTTTCATTTTTGTCTTCTTTTAACCAGTTGTTCTAAAATACGGTCTATACGGCTGTATATACAATATATAGCCTCTTTACTGTATTGAACCACCTATAGCTATAACATAGTATGGCTTGCCACCATACAGCGTATATATGGCGTCTATACAGCTTATATACAATAAATTCCTGATATACGGTGATTTTAAAAAAAACTCAAAAATAAAAACTATATCATCTTGTTGATATTTTCAAAGCAATTTAACAAATTACTTGTTTGCTTAAATGAATCAACTATGAAATAAATTTAGGGGCATTCTCAAAAATACCCCTTTTTCCATACCCCTTTTTAAAAATATCCCTTCATGTTGACTATTTTTAAAACTACCCCTCTTTATATACAAAATGACCAAATTACCCTTTTTTGAGTGACAGCAAGAATGTACAGTCATCAAAATCGAAAATATTTTCCCGCCAAAATCGAAAAAATTTTCCGCCAAAAAGAATATTTTCCCGCCAAAATCGAAAATTTTCCCGCCAAAAATATTGAAATTTATACCTTTTAAAAACATTGTAAACGCTTTTAAAAACTTTTTAAAAGCATTTACAGAGTGTTTAAAAACCTTTTAAAACCTTTTAAAAATCTTGTAAAAGCGTTTACAAGGTGTTTAAAAACCTTTTAAAACCTTTTAAAAATCTTGTAAAAGCGTTTACAAGGTGTTTAAAAACCTTTTAAAACCTTTTAAAAATCTTGTAAAAGCGTTTACAAGGTGTTTAAAAACCTTTTAAAACCTTTTAAAAATCTTGTAAAAGCGTTTACAAGGTGTTTAAAAACCTTTTAAAACCTTTTAAAAATCTTGTAAAAGCGTTTACAAGGTGTTTAAAAACCTTTTAAAACCTTTTAAAAATCTTGTAAAAGCGTTTACAAGGTGTTTAAAAACCTTTTAAAACCTTTTAAAAATCTTGTAAAAGCGTTTACAAGGTGTTTAAAAACCTTTTAAAACCTTTTAAAAATCTTGTAAAAGCGTTTACAAGGTGTTTAAAAACCTTTTAAAACCTTTTAAAAATCTTGTAAAAGCGTTTACAAGGTGTTTAAAAACCTTTTAAAACCTTTTAAAAATCTTGTAAAAGCGTTTACAAGGTGTTTAAAAACCTTTTAAAACCTTTTAAAAATCTTGTAAAAGCGTTTACAAGGTGTTTAAAAACCTTTTAAAACCTTTTAAAAATCTTGTAAAAGCGTTTACAAGGTGTTTAAAAACCTTTTAAAACCTTTTAAAAATCTTGTAAAAGCGTTTACAAGGTGTTTAAAAACCTTTTAAAACCTTTTAAAAATCTTGTAAAAGCGTTTACAAGGTGTTTAAAAACCTTTTAAAACCTTTTAAAAATCTTGTAAAAGCCTTTACAAGGTGTTTATAAGGCTTTTATAAGGTAGAAACCTTATAAAACCTTTTAAAAACCTTGTAAATTTTTTTTGGCGGGAAAATTTTGTTGTCGAAATTTTTTATCAAAATTTTTTTTGTCAAAATATTTTTGGCCGGAAAATTTTTTCGAAAAATTTTTGGCGGGAAAATATGTCGGAAATTTTTTGGCATGAAAATTTTGTTTTTCTTTTTATTGAATAAAATAATTTTCTTCTAAGGGTAAAATGGTCATTAAAAATTAAAAGAGGGCAAAAATAAAAATGGCCAGAAAAGAGGGTATTTTTGAAAAGGGGTATATCAAAGGGGCATTTTTAACAAATTCTCATAAATTTATCATAATTTTTATTAATTTCATACTTATTAGTTATTCAAAAAATTTATAATATTGTGTAAAAGTGAAAATTTTAAATATTTTGGTATTCAAGTGTAGTATGGATTATATTTTTTTCTGTTTTTTTTTTATTATTTTTAATTCTTTATGATCTTAACAAATTTTATGTCTACATATAAAAATATATACACTGTATAGTCGTAGCATATACAACTATACGCTAAACAGAGGTCCACTGCCCGTCTAGCGCCTATCGTATTTTAGAATACTGCTTTTAACACTATTTTACACAACTACAATGTTAAATTAACTTTTAGAATATTTTTTTAGGGATGTGTTATCTATTTTATATTTGGAATATAGTTTTAAGGAGGTAGGATTTAGTATTTAGATATTAGGGTTTAGAATTTAGTTATTTTATACGTAGAAGATGATATTATTTCAAATAGACAATAAGAGAGGATATTTTTACATAAAAGTATAGAAAAAATGTATTTTTACAAATGCAAAAAAAATTAATTAGTGGATAAAATTTGAAACCTGAAAAAAATGTAGGAGATTGTTAAAAGGGCAATTCACACATATAACACAAATCTAAGTTTTGCTTACAAATTTAGCACATCTATCTCTAAAGTTTCAAAAATAGTATTATGTTTGAAAAATTATCTTTTAAATATTAAATTATAAACACTAAACACTAAACACTAAGCTTTATTCTCTAAAAACTATATTATAAATATAAAATTATTAATTCAGATTTTAAAAATATTATAAAATAAAGATGGTTAACAGCCTTTTGTTCAAAAGAAAAAAAAAATGGTCAGCCGTCAGCAGTCTCATCACTGCTGTGATCTTATCTAGAACACCATAAAATGTTTCCCAAAATGACTCTTTAAAATACTACTAAGTAATTAAAATAATGCTGCTAGTTATCTTCTATATAATAAAATAAAATAGAAGTATACAATTTTTTTTGTAAACTATATAATTTTTATAAGTTGATTACAAAATAGATTATAGATTAAATATAAGTTGATTACAAAAAAATATTATAGAATAATTGGTCAATTCGTGGGCTATATGAATACATTTAAGAATATCTCAAAGAATCCTCTTAAAGAGAATATTCCAATAATTTATACAATTTCCAAAATAAAATCTTTAGTATTCCATATATTATTACAAAATATATACTGTTAGGTATAAAAATATACTGTTAGACGTAAAAATGAATAAAATATTGGAAATTTATTACATTTAATCGTGATTTCCGAGATCTTATTCTGCAGTTAAAAATAAAGTCTTACCTAAACATGAGTCATACTAAAAAAAACTTTCACCAAACATGTTCAAAAAGTAAAATAAAAACAAATAACAAACATAATCATTTCTCATAAATAAAATTACAAAATTAACAATATAAAACTTACAAAATAAGTATTTTTTTCAAACCATTATATTTAGCATATGATTTTATTGCATAATGTTTTATCTAAAAAACTTTTAAAAACAATCATATAAATTATATGTTATTCTAAAATTATAATATAAATAAAAAGAATTTAATCTTTACTCTAGCACGGATCCTATATATCCATTATCATGGCCGGCCAATATGAAAGAAATTTTTAATTTGTCGCCCCCATTATAGCCTAATTTAATGGATTGGTTTGGTGAATAATTGAATTGAGCATACAATACATAAAGGGATAATTGATTTTCCTCTTCTAGTAACCGAAGACAATCTGTTGAGGGGCGGTGGATCTACATTGTCATAGAGTGATTAATCTAAGGAAAATACCATATTGGGTAAAGTGTTCGATACTATTCTTTAATTTTGTCTTTCTTATATTTGGATATAATTTTCATTTTAAATATGTATAAATAATAATATGCACTTTAATATATTTAGAAACCAAATAAAATAAATATACTAAAGGTGACTTAATTTTTTTTTATCTGGTGACATATTTGTTTTATATATATATATATTTTGTTAAAGTTGTTTAATATTTCTATTATGTAAATTTAATATTACTAATAATAAAGTATATGTGCCCCATATAAATAGTTTTTTTAGATCCGCCACTATGGCACTCGTCTATTATAAAATTTCCAATGGAGATATTAGCGAATCCACGATATCACAGTTTCTCGTTGCTTTAGACATTTAGTGGTGCCCGTTTCAAATTTTCAATTCAACTTAATTCATTATAAGCTTAAGCGTCTCAATCAATAACTAATTATTACACGTCCAAAATAATACACCATTAAAGAAACAAAATAAAGATAAAGGTCAGGTCGCTGAAAAAAAGAGACCTAAAAAAATTGAGAGGCTAATCCAATGATCTGTCACTCCCGCTATATGTATTTATAAGAAACCTTGAAGAGTAAATTATAAGTACACTTTGAAATTAGAAAAAAAAAAAAAAAGAGTTAAGCATGCAAGAGCAGCTGATAAATACTGAAGAAACTGATCGGCCATTAGCCGATTTTCCGGTGAATATATGGGAAGATCCCTTGGTCACTTTTTCTGTTTTGGACCCGGTACGTATCCAATATTTGAAGTCACATTCGATTAAATAATATGAAAATGTGTTCATAAGATATAATGAATATACTCTAAATTATTAAATGTCTTCTCTTGTGCCATTGATGATGTATATAATATATATAGGATAGGGAGAGAAACGAAGAGAAGCTGAGTTCACTAAAGGAAACCGTAAGAGAATTGTTAATGGCTTCAAAAGAAGAGCCGATAGAGAACATCAAATTCATTGATGCTCTTTGTCGCCTTGGTGTCTCCTACCACTTTGAAGGAGAAATATTTGCGCAGTTAGAGACGATGTTTACTTGTCATGGTTTTATGCAGATGCTGATAAGAGACGATGAGTTGGATTTATACACCGTATCTCTTGTCTTCCAAGTTTTTAGACAGTTTCGATATAAACTAGCTGTCGGTAAGTCGAAAATTCCGAATAAATATATATATAGAACTATTTTTATCTTTGTCAACAATCTAGAACTACTGAATTATATGAAGGGATTTGAATTATTAGAAGTAGCATTTCTTATCTTATCTTTTACATTGAAGACATTAAAAACATTTAGTTAATATTACTATGAAAAAGTCATGTAAGAGAATATTGCTAATGATTAATACATTATATATATATATATATATATATATTACAATTACATTAATATTTTTTTTAGATTTTAGTTATAAAATCAAAATCTTATCAGTATCTATAATTAAATCACTAAGTAACAACATGCACTATGTGCGGGATAAATCGACTTAAATAAAATTATTACAAGTAAAATTATTATTTGGAAATTTAAGGTGTTATAATAATAATTTTACACATAATTCTTTTTATTTTATTCAAATTTACATTTAATTATTTTGTGTAAAAATATATTTCACCTGTGAAATGTGGAAAATAATGTTAATTATTGTGACAATGTTATTTATTTTAAGATTGTTGTAATAATTAATTTTTAATATATACTTCCTTTGTTTCATAAAAAGTGTCATTTTAAAATTTTATTTTTGTTTCACAAAGAGTGTCATTTTACATTTCTAATGCACTATTTATATTTTCAATGCATATTTTCATTAGATTTTCTAATTTTACCCTTAATCTATGACTAAATTAACCTATTAATCATTTATTATATAAGGGCATATCACTACAAGAAAACATGCATTTTGGGACTACATTTTGTGACTACTTATTCAGTCGCAAAATAAGCGACGCTTTTGAGACTAATTTGTGACGAATCAACGACTACCAAAAATTTGGAGAGAAAAACGTCGCTTATTAACGACGAAACATAAATGTCACAAAATGGTCTTAAATTAGCGACTACATTAAGACTAATTTGCGTCAAAAATAAATTCGTCTCATAATGGTCACAATTTTGCGACTACTCTGTG
>NC_025693.1:19554738-19571552 GCF_000633955.1 Camelina sativa
CAAAAATTTCAAATTCAGACTCTTGGAATTAGTCCCAAAATCGTCCCGCTATAGGACTATAAATATGGTCACAAAACAGTCCGTA
Organism: Camelina sativa; assembly: GCF_000633955.1. NCBI lineage: Eukaryota > Viridiplantae > Streptophyta > Magnoliopsida > Brassicales > Brassicaceae > Camelina > Camelina sativa. The sequence goes on from NC_025693.1 coordinate 19,554,824, forward strand.
AGTAAACTTGGTTGCATTTCAGTCGGAAATGTGTAACTCCAGCTATGGTCACTTAACAGTCGCTTATATACGACTATACTTTCTAGTCGGAAATCAGTCGCAAATTAGAGACGATGTTGCGACCGTTTTATTTTGCGACCATTTTTTAACGACTCCCAAAAATGGTCGCTAAGTAGTCGCAAAACCCTAATTTGTGACTACTTAGCGACTATTATAGGAGTCGCAAAAGGCATGTTTTCTTGTAGTGTATATGTATATTTTAATGTTTTTTTAATTTGTGTGAAATATGTCAAAATGACATTTATTGTGAAACAGAAAGAGTACTTGAATAGTCATCAAAAATTTTAAAATCGGAGAATAAGTTTTGTATTTCAAAAAAGTTAAATAGATGAATAAGTTTTTTAATAGTTTATTAAATGTAATTGAAAGGACCGACCTTTTTTTTTAAAAAAATAAATAATAAATATATATTAATATAATAATTAAATTACAACTAGTGGTCCCATATCCACTAGCTGCCTAACCACAATCACAATCAACAGCAGAATAACAATACCAATATCCAATATATATAAATAATCAATATTCAAGACATAACCAATATCCAAAGTGAAGTGACCTTAGTGCAGTGGCCAAAGGTAAGTCCTTAATGCACAAGGCACCATCACACCAGGGATCGAGTCCCGCTCCCTACGAATGTAGGATTAGGCTAATGGGCCGGCCTGTTGTGGTCCAATGGTTGACAAAAAAAAAAAAAAACCAATATCCAAATAACCAATCATCAGAAAAAAATGGAACCAACAACTTAACAATGTTTCTAATGACTCAACTCTAGCAACCTAGAAATGCCAGACAACATCCAATCGAGTCCCTAGAACATCCTCCTCTTCATTACCTTGATTCCACGATCACACTTTGCCTTTACCTGCACTACAAACACAAATTAAGATGCATGAGTATTTGATAAACACTCAGTGAGACAAATAATTGGGCTATACACACAAGCAATAAGATCTCTACATGCCACAATCAACAATCAATAAAACAAACCAGGCAATATACAAAGCATGCAACATCCGTCGTAGCTGAAAAAGGGTGTCGACCGACACCAGATGGTGTCGATCGACACTGACAATCTGGTGTCGACCGACACCATGCCGAACACTCCTGAAAACCCTAGTTTGTGTTGATCGACACCTCCACATGGTGTCGATCGACACTCGCCAAAGTCTCGAGCCATCCTCGCGTTGGTGTCGACGGACACCCCAACTGGTGTCGACCGACACCGATGCCGAGCAGCGATTTCCTTCGATCAAAAACTCTGAATCTTGCTTCCAATCTTATCCAATCCGCTCCACGTATTCCCAGAAGCCAAACCCAGCCAAAGAAGCGACGAAATACCATATAGAACTCAAAGAAACAACCACATAAGCACCAAATCACAGAAAAACTAGAGATCTTAGCTTAGATAAGCCATGGTCATGCACTCACCTCTTTGCAGGAAGATTCAGACCAATAGCAACGAATGCAACCTTCCTAGCAAGCTTCTAGATCCTTCCTAGCTTCCAATCTCTCAAGAACAGCCAAGGATCTCACCAAAAATCACCAAAAAGCTCAAGAACACACTTTTCCTCTTTTTCTCTCGAAAGCGTTAAATGGCGACAAGAGAACTTCCCAAAACCCTTCTGATCGACAAAACACTTAAATATCTTGGTTTAGTGGTTTTCCCTAAACCAAACCGGTCCAAATCGATAATAAAATCGAACTGGTCGAACCAGAAAAACAATGGTGTCGACCGACACCCTCGCCCAAAACGCACAATTCGGTTCGCGGGTGTTACAATTCTCCCCCACCAATCTAGATTCGTCCTCGAATCTCGAACAACCATCAGCCAAGGACTCCCGTGCAACCGTCTCCATGGCCCGCACTCCTCCGACCGATCTATAGAAGGTCACCTCTAGGCGATAGACTCACGCTCCAGGCGTCATTTGCTCTTGACTTTTGGACTTTCCTTTACCCATAGGCCTAAACATTGAGTTTTTGTTGGCTCCTCATTAGACCTAAGTCTGCATGCCATAATATTGGCTCCTCATCGGGCCTAAACCCGCATGCCATAATATAGAAGGAAAAATCTAACTCGTCTCTCGGGTTGCCACCCTACAGCGCGCCCCCGGATCGTCATCCGAAGTCAATATACCAACCATATTCCCAAGNTCGCCCAAAACGCACAATTCGGTTCGCGGGTGTTACAATTCTCCCCCACCAATCTAGATTCGTCCTCGAATCTCGAACAACCATCAGCCAAGGACTCCCGTGCAACCGTCTCCATGGCCCGCACTCCTCCGACCGATCTATAGAAGGTCACCTCTAGGCGATAGACTCACGCTCCAGGCGTCATTTGCTCTTGACTTTTGGACTTTCCTTTACCCATAGGCCTAAACATTGAGTTTTTGTTGGCTCCTCATTAGACCTAAGTCTGCATGCCATAATATTGGCTCCTCATCGGGCCTAAACCCGCATGCCATAATATAGAAGGAAAAATCTAACTCGTCTCTCGGGTTGCCACCCTACAGCGCGCCCCCGGATCGTCATCCGAAGTCAATATACCAACCATATTCCCAAGCCACAAAGTCTCAGAATATGACAGTACTAGGAGAACCTAAGTCCTTCAAGAGTCGCGAGCAAACAATTCTGAACACGTCTGAGTCCTATTCCTATCCAGGTTTCCTTCCCGTTGTTCACGTAAAACATCTCAATGTCCTACCAACCACATATCCCCTCACTGGAATACCTCATGACCACACAAGGATCATATACATGCCACAAGGGCCGCCACAAAGGACAAACAAATGTCCTAAAGAGGACCGCCACCAAGGCCAAACAAATGTCCTAAACAGGACCGCCACGAAGGCCACTCGTCCCAAAGGACCGTCACAAAGACCATAAGTCCCGAAGCACCGCCTAAACAGGCACTCTGGCTAAACAGCCCGCCACAAAGGCCACACAATTGGCTAAACAGCCCGCCACACAATGGCTAAACAGCCTGCCACAAAGGCCACACACGGCTAAACAGCCCGCCACAAAGGCCACACAATGTCTAAAAAGACCGCCACACACAGGCACACTGACTCGAAAGTCCGCCACTAAGGCCACACAAGCCCCTCCAAGGCTCTTCACCGCTAAAATGGACAAATTCCAACTCCCGTAAAACTTTCCATATTTAGCACTTTCCATTTTTGGAAACTTTCCACTTTTGGAAACTTCTATTTTAGGAAACTTTTCCCAAAACCCTGCCTCACGAAAACTTTGTACCCCGAACACCACCTCATCTTGTTACTGATTCGCACAACCAATCACCCCAAGCGACTGAGTAAACAAGAGAGATGGGCTGGAATACTCTATTCCCGCTCCAGCCACGGATTACAGATGGGACCAGGCTAGACAAGTTCAAGTCGCGGCTTGCTTCTCATACCACTTCTTAAACCTTGCCTTCATCTTTGCCTCAGGCTCCCAAGTCTGCTCCTCAACACCATTACAGTCCCACAAGACTCTCATCAAAGGAATCTTCTTCTTTCGAAGTTCCTTGATCCTCCTCCCAAGAACCCTCACTGGTCTCGCCTCCAATGTCATGTTAGGCTGAAGATCCTCAGGAATCTTAGCCAACACCCGCTCTCCCTCACGGAGACACTTCCGCAACGTAGACACATGGAACGCACGCATAACCTCAGGTAACTCCAGTCTATATGCCACTGGTGCAACTCGCTCAATCACACTGAACGGACCCATATACCTCATACTCAACTTAGTCTCAGCCAATGACCTGTTCGGACCCTGCAACATGGTCATCTTGAGGTACACTCTGTCTCTTACCTAAAACTCAAGATCTCTCCTCCTCCTATCATCATAACTCCTCTGCCTATCTTGAGCCTCCTTTATGTTCAGCTTGAGAACCCGAATCTTCTCTGACGTATCCTGAACAAAATCTGCCTCGAACATGCTCCTCTCCCCCACCTGAGTCCAACATAACGGTGTATGATATGGTCTCCCATACAAAGCCTCATAAGGAGCCATCTTAATACTCGCCTGATAACTGTTGTTGTAAGCAAACTCTACCAGGTTCAGGTGATCTGCCCAATGACCACCCCAATCCAACACACACATCCTCAGCAAATCCTCCAGCGTTTGGATCGTCCTCTCAGATTGTCCATCTGTCTGGGGATGATAAGCTATACTCATATGCACCTTAGTGCCCATCTCTGCCTGAAATGCCTTCCAGAACACCGAAGTGAACTTGGAATCCCTATCAGACACAATACTCGCTGGCACCTCATGCAACCTGACTATCTCCCTTACAGACTTCTTAGCCAAGACTGCTGCTCCATCAGTCTTCTTAATGGCCAGAAAATGTGCTGACTTGGTCAACCGGTCCACAATGACCCAGATAGCATCAAACGTCATGGACACTGGCAAACCCACCACGAAATCCATAGTAATTATATCCCACTTCCACTCAGGAATGGGTAAACTCTTCAGCAAACCGCCAAGAACCTGATGCTCAGCCTTCACTAGCTGACACACATCGCACCTCGAGACCCAACTAGCTACATCCTTCTTCATCCTGACCCAGTGATAGTACCTCTTGAGATCACGGTACATCTTAGTCGCTCCTGGATGAATAGAAAACCTGCTCGCATGAGCCTCTCTCAGGATCTCCTGTCTCAACTCCTCATCCTTGGGCACACAAACCCGACCGTGCACCAAGATAGTACCATTATCTGAGACCTGATACTCTGAATCCACATCCTTTGAGGCATTCACCAGCCCTAAATCCTTCTCCTAAGCCAACCGTGACCTACTTAGAAGATCTGCTCTATCTACTGCTTCCAAACCCAACGGTTCCTGTGAAACAGCACACAAGCTCAAAGCACTGATCTCTCTTACCAGAGACTTCATCTCCTACTCCTGAGCCGAAGCTACCCTCTTCCAACACAGAGCATCTGCAACCGTGTTAGCCTTACCAGGGTGATAGGCTATCTCCAAATCATAATCCGCCACAAGCTCCATCCACCGCCTCTGTCTCAAATTCAGTTCAGGCTGAGTGAATATATACTTCAGGCTATTATGATCTGTAAACACCTGTACCTTTGCACCATAAAGATATGATCTCCAAATCTTTAGGGCAAAAACTACAGCAGCCATCTCCAAATCATGAGTAGGATAGTTTCCCTCATGCTTCCGCAACTGCCGCGAAGCATAGGCAATCACCTTCCCATGCTGCATCAGCACACACCCCAAACCAACTCCAGATGCATTAGTATAAACCACATAGGCTTCTCTCTGCTCAGGCAAAGCCAACACTGACGTAGTAGTCAACATCTCCTTAAGGCATTCAATGCTCTCCTCACACTCCTGTGACCAAATAAAAGGAACATCCTTCACTGTCAACTTAGTCATAGGGCGTGCTCTACTTGCAAAACCCTGCACAAACCTCCTGTAGTAACCTGCCAGACCAAGGAAACTCCTGATCTCTGTGGCATTATGCGGTCTAGGCCAATCCCTGATAGCTTGAATCTTCTCCGGATCTACAGAAACCCCCTCTGCAGAGACAATATAACCCAGAAAACTCATCTCACGCTGCCAGAAACTACACTTGCTCAACTTCGCAAACAACTTCTGCTCTCGCAGCTTCTCCAGAACTGCCCTCAAATGCACTGTATGCTCCTCAGGACTCTTAGAATATACCAGGATATCGTCGATGAAAATGATGACAGACACATCAAGAAACTCCTGAAACACGCTGTTCATCAATCTCATAAACGCTGCTGGCGCGTTAGTCAACCCGAAAGGCATCACCACAAACTCATAATGCCCATATCTCGTCCTGAAAGCAGTCTTCCTCACATCTGCCTCATCTATCGGTATCTGATAATAACCCGACGCCAGATCTACCTTAGAGAACCAAGTAACACCCCTCAACTGATCCAACAACTCATCAATCCTGGGAAGAGGGTACTTGTTCTTCACAGTAACAAGTTTAAACCCCGATAATGAATGCACAACCTGAAACTCCCATCCTTCTTCTTGACAAACAACACCAGCGCTCACCACGGTGATACACTAGGGCGGATGAATCCCTTACTTAACAGATCCTTTAGCTGCTTCTTCAGCTCTGCCATCTCTGCTGTAGCCATTCTGTAAAGAGCCTTGGATAACGGCATCGTCCCCGATTCCAGTTCAAGAGTAAAAGGATCCGACCGAGATGGTGGTAATCCCTGCAATGACTGGAACAGATCCTCAAACTCCTCCACTACCAGAATACCGCTAACCGTAGACTTCCCCACTGACTCTGGCATAGATATAATAACCAGATAAGCCTCACGGTCCTTCTCGATCATCTTCCCAGCCTGAATGGCTGAGATCACGAGACTCCCTGAAGTCGGTCTGATACCCTGAAAAACCAACTTCCCTCCTGGACGCTCAAACTCCACTCTACCCCGATGGCAATCCAAATGCACCATATGCCGATGCAACCAATCCCATCCCGAGAATAACATCATACAACTTCACTGGACTGATAAGCAAATCCGCTGGCCACGACTCTCCTGCGATCTGAATATCAACTCCTCTAGCTCGTCCAATAACCCTCAGGAACTTGCCTCCCGCAACTCTGACAATTCCTGTACGCTCTCCGGGATCCCCTCTGATTCCCGCACTCTCTGCACACTCCAAAGTAATGAAGCTATGAGAAGCTCCAGAATCAAACATAATATGGGACTTAAACCCGCCCACCAACAAGGTCCCTACACAAACCTCATGAGTTGAGAACCTAACACTTTATCACAGAAAAACATAAAATCTAAACCTACTAAAATTCACAAAGTTTAAGTACCAGAAATTATACCTGTGATCGCCCCGGCACTGGTTCCACCAGTCTCTGCTGTCGTGTAAACCCGTGGCGCCTGCTCAATCCGTGCAACCTGCTGACCTCCAGGCTGCACCTGCTACAATGCTGCCACTGCTGCCGGCTGCAACTTGGGACAAAAGGGCCTGATGTGCCCTGTCTCCCTACAATAATAGCATACCGGAGGCCCTGCCGTCGGAGCACTCCTCTTAGGACAACTTGCAACCTTGTGATCCTTGCTCCCACAACTGAAGCAACTCGCACCACTCGGCTTCTGTGTAGCCTCCCACCTCCTCTTAGTTCTCTGTGCAGGCCTACCGCCCCAGCTCAAACCACCTTGCTACTGAGCCTTACTAGGCTGAACTGCTGGACCTATCGCCACTGACTGTGTTCGTATATCCTCCTCAATCTCTGCTGCAGTCTCAACCAGCTCTGCACGCGTAGCATAACTCCACCCTCTACAGTGAACTCTCAAATCATCACGTAGAGCCCTCAAAAACCTTCTGATCTGAGCCTCCTCAGACTCCATAGCCCGACCCCCATAACATAGAAGTCGACTGAACTCCAAATCCAGCTCCCGTCTTGACCGCATCCCCTGAGATAACTGAAGGAACTGCACCTCCAACCGGTCCAATGCCTCTCTAGGAAAATACTTGCGGTTGAACTCCAAGACGAAGTCAGCCCAAGTCATCTCCCGCTGCACTCTCCTAGCAGCCACTGATCTCCACCACAACTCATCATCACCACTCAAATGGTAGACCCCTATGTCCACCCAAAACTCAGGACATCTCAGAGTATGGAAGTTACGTTCCACACTCGTCCTCCATGCATCCGTAACAGTAAGGTCTGTACCACCCGAAAACTTCTCAGTGAAAAGACCCCTCATCTCCTTGAGCATAGACAAATACCGTCCATGAACTCCTGCATCTGCAGCCACTGGCTGCCGCTCCTCCGCCACCACAGGTGGCACTACCTGAGCCTGAGCCGGTACCACTGGTGGTAACCGCTTCAACACCTGTGCTAGCATAGCCGCAAAGTCAACACCAGGGACTCCACCCGCTGGCACTCCCACACCCGGGACCCTAGCATCACCGGCCACTGGAGTATCAACACCGCCCCCTCCGGCCACACTCACTGAATCCCCCGGAACACCCTGCGACTCGCCAACACCCTCAGCTATCACACTCTGCTCCTCAGTCTCACTAACCTATGGGACTCTGCCCTTACCATGACCACGTCCGCATCCACGACCACGTCCGCGTCCATGACCAAGACCAGTAACAGCACCATCTCTAGCCATCTGCACTACGATGAACAGAAGACTAAGCAATCAATTTCTATTTTAACACAGAAACATAAACTCACTGTGGAATCACACAGTCGGCTCGAAGAGGATGTTCTAGGACTCCATGTCACACACAATTGACTAACTCACATAATCAATCAAGACATGCAATCCCAAACATCACAACAGAAACCTAGTGAACCCAAACCTAGAACCGTAAGGGCTCTGATACCAAAATGAAATGACCGACCTTTGAAAAAAATAATAATAATAATAAATATATATTAATATAATAATTATACTACAACTAGTGGTCCCATATCCACTAGCCGCCTAACCACAATCACAATCAACAGCAGAATAACAATACCAATATCCAATAAATATAAATAACCAATATTCAAGACATAGCCAATATCCAAATAACCAATCATCAGAAAAACATGGAACCAGCAACCTAGCAATGTTTCTAATGACTCAACTCTAGCAACCTAGCAATGCCAGACAACATCCAATCGAGTCCCTAGAACATTCTCCTCTTCATTGCCTTGATTCCACGATCACACTTTGCCTTTATCTGCACCACAAACACAAATTGAGATGCATGAGTATTTGATAAACACTCAGTGAGGCAATCCTCCCATCTAATGGGCTATACACACAAGCAATAAGATCTCAACATGCAACAATCGACAATCAATAAAACAAACCAGGCAATATACAAAGCATGCAACATCCGTCGCAGCTAAAAGAAGGGTGTCGACCGACATCAGATGGTGTCGATCGACACTGACAATCTGGTGTCGACCGACATCATGCCCGACACTCCCGAAAACCCTAGTTTGTGTCGACCGACACCTCCACATGGTGTCGATCGACACTCGCCAAAGTCTCGAGCCGTCATCGCGTTGGTGTCGACCGACACCAATGTCGAGCAGCGATTTTCTTCGATCAAAAACTCCGAATCTCGCCTCCAATCTTCTCCAATCCGCTCCATGCATTCTCAGAAGCCAAACCCAGCCAAAGCAGCGACAAAATACCATAGAGAACTCAAAGAAACAACCACATAAGCACCAAATCACAGAAAAACTAGAGATGTTAGCTTAGATAAGCCATGGTCATGCACTCACCTCTTTGCAGGAAGATTTAGACCAATAGCAACAAATCCAACCTTCCTAGCATGCTTCTAGATCCTTCCTAGCTTCCAATCTCTCAAGAACAGTCAAGAATCGCACCAAAAAGCTCAAGAATACACTTTTTCCTCTTTTTCTCTCAAAAGCGTTAAACGGCGACAAGAGAACTTCCCAAAACCCTTCTGGTCGACAAAACACTTAAATATCTCGGTTTAGTGGTTTTCTCTAAACCAAACCGGTCCAAATCGATAATAAAATCGAACTGGTCGAACCAGAAAAACAATGGTGTCGACCGACACCCCCTTGGTGTCGATCGACACCTTCGTCCAAAACGCACAATTTGGTTCGCGGGTGTTACAGTAATTTACTTTAAATAATTAAATATGTTATGAAAAGGATAATTAAATTATTAACTATATTTTCTTTTTCTAATAGTTGATAAACTCTTTCATTTTAAAAACTAATATAAAGAAACGTTACCTTATATATATATTCTAATGACACATTTTTGTAAATAATAATGAAATAAAGATTTCCTTATATATTTTACTGGCACATTTAATAAATCAAAAGATTTTTTTTTGTAAATATGTTTATCTTGAGACTATGTAAGAACCCGCACTATGCGCGGGATAAATTGATTTAAAGAAAATTATTATAAGTAAAATTATTATTCAAGAACCAATATTTATTTTTGTCAAACATAATATATAACTAAATTTTTTTACTTATTTATTCAAAGCTTCGTTTTTTCATGTAAACAATATGTTTTACCCGTGAAATCTTTAAATGTGGAAGATAAAATATTAATAAGATGTTACCATTTATTACAATATGTTTTTTGTGTGGTTTAAAAATCAAATTCATATCTTTATGTTTTATTTTGTAATCTTTTGCATGTTTCTTATGTAACCATAACAGCATATACTTAATTACTGGGTAGTTTAATTAATTAATTTTATTATATGTTAGTAACAATCAGATTCTAAACTAAATTTTCTGAAGATAATCTAATTTATTGATTTAATATTTGTGATTAGGCTATTTAAATATTTTGAGTTAGTCGGTTTGTTAATATTTTTTATAAATAACGGATTATTACCAAAAAAATCATTATGAAAAAAATAATGAAATTTCAAAATTAACGTATTCGTGTAATAATACATTTCACCATTGAATTATGTAAATGTGGTAAAGAAAATATTTATAAAATGTTACAATTTATGGAAATATATATATATATATATTATTTGTGCTTTGAAAATCAAATTTTATATTTATGGTTAATCGAGTAACTATAACAATTTTTCATAATCTAATAATCACTCATTTTAAATATATTATGATTTTTTTGGGTACTAAGTTTATTTATAATGATAAGGGTTATTGTCTCATTCCTTTTTAGTAGCACATTGATTAATGTACAATTAAAACATATATTCCTATTTGGTTATCAATAGTTCCATTTTTAATAAATAATCATATAGAGTACATCCGTCTTCTATAGTTATTTCTAGTTGACCTATGTTTTCTGATTCTAAAAACTCAGCTAGCTCCACTCCTTGTGATGTGTGTTTTAAGGCTAAGCAGACAAGAGTAATATTTTATGATAGTAGCAATAAAGCAATGGATTGTTTTTCACTAATACATGCTGATGTTTGGGGTCCTTATCGTATTCCTCCTTCTTGTGGAGCGGTCTATTTTTTGACAATTGTGGATGATTTTTCTAGAGCAGTGTGGACATACCTCTTACTTGAAAAGTCCGAAGTTCGGAAAATTTTGCAGAATTTTTGTGTGTACACGAAGAAACAGTTTGGTAAAGATGTTCGTATGGTCCGTAGCGACAATGGTACCGAGTTTATGTGCCTCTCTACTTATTTTTGAGAGAAATTGATTATACATCAAACTTCTTGTGTTGATACTCCACAGCAAAATAGACGTGTGGAAAGGAAACACCGTCACGTTTTTTAAAAAATATAGTGGCATGTTAATTTAATTAAGTATAAAATTTAAGGGTTTTTTTACTAAATGTGTCTCGAGCTCTCTGGCGGCGACACATCAGCTTTTTCAAGAGAGTGTTTCTCTATTATTATATAGGGGATGCTTAATTGCAATTAAATCTTCAAATCGCTCTGGAGACGACAAATCAGCATTTTCAACAAAATGCTTCTCTATTAATATATAGGGAATGATCTCGACTTGATCATACTTATTGATCCAGCCAATGGTATTTTTACTTAATTACAGAAAATGACTAATATATGTAGTGAAAACATTTAAAAAAAACAGATAACTATAGCGTGTTATTACTTTTCTTCTTTAATTTCATCTATTTAGATTATATTAATACTGTGAAAGAACAAGTTAAATGTACAATACTACTTTACTAGGTAACAACCCGCACTATGTGCGAAAAAATAAATTTAAATAAAATTATTATGAGTAAAATTATGGAATAAATTAATTTAAATAAAATTATTATGAGTAAAATTATAATTATTGAATTAATATCTGTTTGTGTCAGACGTAATATGTAATTAAAGTATTTTTAATTCAAATTTTCGTTTATTTCATTTAAAATATGTCTCTCTCGCTAAACATTTTGAACGTGAAAAAGTTTTATCGTAGTAGAGAAAATATTGATAAAATATTACTATTTATGACCAACGTGTCTTTTGTGTAGTTTAAAAACCAATTTATTGAAAAATGACAAATGATTAGAGAAAAAAATATATATATATATATTAAAAATTTTGGAATTTCTAAGAAGTGTAATATGCATTTACATAAAATGTAAAGATATGAGTACTATTAAGTTCAAATTTTTATTTTAATTTGCTGATTTTTTTTGTTACATTCATTTCTTTTTTTAGTATTTGGAAAAAAAATTATATATTATTTGATGAATAACTATTTTTACGAATAAAATTAGATATTACATTTTAAAAGGTTTTTAAAAGTACATGTTAACAAAATATAAGTACACATAGAAAAAGAGAAATTTAACAACATCTTTTATTATTATTTTTTGGTTAAACATATAATGGCATTTATTGTAAATAGTACTACCAAATGGGGGTAAATTGCTAAAAAGTGTCTGGAGCTCTCTAGCGACGACACCTCAGCATTTTTCTCAAAATGTTTCCCTATTAATATATAGGGGATATGCATAATGATTTGTAAATCGACCAAATTGTTATTAAAATTCCTCATTAACTAAAATTTATATGTATAAGATGTGTTTAACAAGTTCAAGAATAAGGATGGAAAGTTCAAGGAGCACCTAGCTGAGGATGCAATAGGTCTTTTATGTCTTTATGAAGCAGCACATTGGAGCACCCATGGTGAAGACATTCTCGATGAAGCTCTTTCCTTCTCTAGGTCGCATTTGGAAGGACTGACTAATCAATCTAGTCCACACATGTCCATCCGCATTAAAAATGCCCTCAAACATGCATACCCTAGGGGTATCTCAAGGATAGAGACACGCCAATATATCTCATACTACGGAAAAGAAGATCTGCACAATCAAACCTTGCTAGAATTTGCTAAGATAGATTTCAATCTTTTGCAAATGCTGCACCGGGAAGAGCTTGGCCATGTCTTCAGGTGCAAAATGAGCCAGCAAGATATATTATGTATTTTTAAAATTCTTCCATGGTAAGAGACCTTACTGATGGTTGAATCTTTTTTTTTAAGGTGGTAAAAAAATCTAGAGCTCGACTTGAAACTACCATATGCAAGGAACCGGACGGTCGAAAGCTACTTGTGGGCTGTTGGAGCATACTTCGAGCCCCGCTATTCTCGAGGAAGGACTTATTTGGCCATTGTTGTTATCTTATTGACGCTAGTTGATGATACATACGATGCCTATGGCACAATTGAGGAACTTGAACCATTTACAATTTTACAAATGCACTGATTACATGGAATCCTAGCGGCATGGAAAGGCTCCCAGAGAGCATGAAGTATCTACATCAAGTTTTGTTAGATTTTTATGGAAAACTTGAGGATGAGATGGAGAGGGAAGGAAGGTCGGGATGCGGCTTTTTAGCCAAACAATCGGTATAACTAGATACTTATATATATACAAGTACTTCAAACTTCAAAAGCATATCACTAATTAAATAAGCCTTTGTTCAGATTATTGTAACAGCGAAAACATATCTTCAAGAGGCAAAATGGTTGAGCCAAGACTATGTGGCAACATTCAAGGAGTACAAAGAGAACAGGGTTTATTCATCGAGCTACTTAGCTCGGTTATCAGGATCCTTTCTAGGAATCGTGGATGAAGACACACTTGATGTGTTTGTGTGACAACCCGTCCCGTGGACCCCACTAGCCCCCGCTAGCTGCCCCAACGAACTGTCCGTGGACTCTGTTAGTCCCCGCTAGCCGTCCCAACGGACACCAAGCTGGCCCTGCAGGGCATTGATCCTAACCCATCACTGTGGATATCCCAATCCACCAGTAGGTTATTGGTGCGCCAAGCGTTCCTCGAACCCTGGTCCCCACCCTTTAACAACATTCCCACAGGACAAGCTGCCACCAATTGACCTGCAGGTCACATAAAAATCGATTATTATGTGACAACCTGTCCCGCGGACCCCACTAGCCTACCGCTAGCCGCCCAAATGGACCCCAAGCTGGCCCTGCAGGGCATCGATCCTAAACCCTCACTGGCAAATGGAACTATTCATCCATGCAGATCAATTGGTGACAGCTTGTCCTGTGGGAAGGTTGTTAAAGGATGAGGACCAGGGTTCGAGGAACGCCTAGTGCACCAATAACCTACTGGTGGATTTGGATGAATAGTTCCATTCCACGGTGATGGGTTAGGATCGATGCCCTGCACGACCAGCTTGGAGTCCGTTGGGACGGCTAGCGGGGGGCTAGCAAGGTCCACGGACTGTCCATTGGAGCAGCTAGCGGGGGCTAGAGAGTCCATGGGACAGGTTGTCACATAAAAATCAATTTTTATTGTAACAACCCGTCCTGTGGACCCACTAGCCCCCCGCTAGCTGCCCCAACGGACCCCAAGCTGGCCCTGCAGGGCATCGATCCTAACCCATCACTGTGGATATCCCAATCCACCAGTAGGTTATTGGTGCGCCATGCGTTCCTCGAATCCTGGTCCCCACCCTTTAACAACCTTCCCACAGGACAAGTTGCCACCAATTAACCTACAGCTCAATTGGTGGCAACTTGTCCTGTAGGAAGGTTGTTAAAGGGTGGGGACCAGGGTTCGAGGAACGCCTGGCGCACCAATAACCTACTGGTAGATTGGGATATTCACAGTGATGGGTTAGGATCGATGCCCTGCAGAGCCAGCTTGGGGTCCGTTGGGGCAGCTAGCGGGGGGCTAGTGGGATCCACAGGATGGGTTATTACAGTTTGAGTGGTTAAGCACTTTCCCACCTCTTCTTGTGAATTCTGCACTAATAGGCCGTCTCTGTGGTGACATTGCTAGTTGCGAGGTAAATATTAACTCACCTTTTTTTGTTTTAATGTAACTAGTCCACTTTGACCTGTCTGATCCCAAATCCCGAAGATATATGATGTTCATATATTTTACCATGTTTTCCCTTAGTTTATTCACATCTTTTGCATCTTTTGCTATCCATTTAGGCCATTATTGTGTAGCTTTAGCACTAATCATGCATTAGAGTTTAGTTGCATTGCATTTGCATCTTTTCATGCATAATCAGGTGATTTTGGAGCTTAAGGAGCATGGAAGCAATGCTGAGGAGAAGTGAGCCAATCATGAAGGGAAAGCAAGAGAGTTAAGGCTGAAGAACCAAGGTCCAGAGTCCAACTCGACCGCACACTCGACCAGACACTCGACCGTGTGCTGAGGAGGACTCGACCGAGTGGAGAATGCACGAGAGAAGCCAGCTCGACCTGCCACTCGACCGAGCACAGGTCGAGTTGACCGAGCCGTTGACTATTTTGTCTTTTAGTGTTTTTAGGGCTTCCACCTCCTCTCCTATATAAAGCCTTGTACCTGCAGCCACCAAGGTGTGCAACCTTTTTAGAGAGTCAGAAACCTAGTTTTTACTTTTTAAGGAATTATTCCCTTTGCCTTTTTATTTTCTTAGATTTTGTACCCTTTTTAAGAAAACTCTTAGATTCTTCAATATTGTTGGTTCCATAACTTTCAATATATTAAGAATTTGGGTTTGATTCCTTTTGCAACATTGTAGATCTTGTTCTTATCTTTCATTTGATGCAAGTTTCGAGATTTTCTGGGTTTATGACTTTGATGTTCATCATTTGTTCATGTGAGTAGTGCTTAGGATCTTGAGGATGGGTTAGACTACGCTGTGTTTGAGGTTTGTTTGCTTTGGTCAAGCTTGATTGTGGTAGAATCTCTTCTAGGCTAGATGTTCTTAATGCTAATCCTGAACTGAGAGGTTAGGGTTTGATTTCAAGCATCTTAGCATCACACCAATGTTTAAGGAGCATAGATAAGGCTAGATCTAGAGCTTACCATTAGGCTTGCTAAGAGATTAGAGGTCTTGTTTGGTATGAGATGTATTGCTTAATGCCTGCTTGTGTAGATTCTTTACTTTGTGAGAACAAGTCTAGAGATGCATAGGTTTGATTGATTCTTGCCATGAGAGTGGAAGAAACTTGTCTTAGATTTATATGTCTAGAGATTAGCTCAAAGCTTTGCTTGAGATTTGTTGGCCAAAGTGTGATAACCTCATTCATTAGTCTAGCCCATGAATCCCTCCTCAAGGCCTTCTTTGTTTATTGATTTTTAAGTCTTAATCTTGTTGCTTGCTTGTTGTTTGATTTGTTTTTGCATTGCTCTGTTTTTATTGTGTTGCTCTGTTTCCCGGATTTATCTAGCTCGACCCTGCACTCGATCTACACTCGATCGAGTGCTAGCTCGAGTTCATCCCCAAAACTCTTGTTTATGTTTTGTAGTTATTCTGTCTTATCTCTAGTGTCATTCTATTTGCATTTCTGTTTCATTTACTCATTGTCCTGTTCATTATTGTATTGCATTAGTTCATTAGCATAGTTTCTATTTCTGTTCTTGGTTCATAACTACTGCAATCATTCTGTTCTATTTGCATTTAGCTCTTAGTTCTTATAGTTTACTTTCTGCATTTTACTTTTTCATCTTAGGATTGTTAGTGACAAACAATCTTTACATTTGGCTTAACTTAGATTCATATACATATCTTAATTGTTCACAAACACTCATTTAGGATTGACACCTCTTATACTGCCACTTCATAAAGGGAATTGAAACACCCATCCATCCATTCCGTATGTCACCATTGCATACATTCATCACCCACACCAAAAAGATCTTGTTTCAATTTGGCGCCGTTGCCCATTTGAGTGTGTTTTTGTGACATTTAGGATCCATATTAGTCTAAGATTAAGTTCGTTTAT
>NC_025693.1:19575642-19576773 GCF_000633955.1 Camelina sativa
AAGATCCTGAGAGGACTGAAAGTGAGGAGGAAAGGGAGCCAACTCTCAATGAGTTTATGAGGAGACACAAGGCCAAAGGGAAGAGGCCAACAGTTGAGGTTGAGCAAGAGGAGAGTGAAAATGAGAGTGAGGAAGAAAGTGAAGAAGAAGAGTTAGAGGATGATGGGGAAGCAGAATCTTGTGGGTTGTCAAAGAGGCAGCTTTATGATGCTTTCATGAGAATGGAGTTCTTGGGGACTAGATATCCTCACAAGGAAACCATGGAGAAGCTTGCCATTGATGAAGATGTGGAGTTTCTTTTTGAGAAAAGTAACTTAACCAAGTTCATGGGGCTTTGCATGGAGGGCTACAAAAAAGAAAGTTGTGAGTTCCTAGCCACTGTCAAGTTGTATACATATGCAAGGAAGGATGCTGAGGCTGGAGCTGGTCACATTTCATTCACAATCAAGGGGAAGAAGCATGAGCTTTCAATGAGAAAGATAGCCAATGTGTTTGGTTTTGAAGTTGGGAGCAATAGGAGCTTGATGATACCAAGAGAGGAGCTCTATTCAGTTTGGGAAACCATTGTGGACAACAAACTCTACTCATCCTCCAATTCCAAGAGCTTAAGGATAAGGAGCCCAGTCCTAAGGTACTTCCACAAAGCTCTTGCCAACACCTTCTTTGCAAGGAAGGGGACTGGGAATATCAATGAGAGGGAGCTAAAGATGATTGATATGGCTCTCAATGGGATCATCCTCAAAGCCAGAGATGGGACCATCATCCTTGGGAGCACTGTAGAGACTGATCTTACAATGGTGCTTATAGACCATATGATACATTTGAGAAGTTGGGTAGGCAAGTTGGAGAACAAAGGCTCAAGAGGAGCACTAACCATTGGAGGCATCATTACTCCAATTCTACAAGCTGCCAAGGTCTCACTTAGAGAAGAAAGGGTCTCACCAAGATGGATTGACTCAAGCCTCTACTCTCATCCTAGCCAAGGAGATGCATCAAGGAAATCACATCTTCAATTTTGAGCTTCCTACACTTGGAAGGAAACAATTGATCTTGCCTAACCAAGAGCTCACCACCATTCAAGAAGGAGCCAACATTGACTTTTGGCCAGCTGAGGAGCACTTATTTGATGGA
>NC_025693.1:19578874-19581812 GCF_000633955.1 Camelina sativa
GAGTGGAAGAAACTTGTCTTAGATTTATATGTCTAGAGATTAGCTCAAAGCTTTGCTTGAGATTTGTTGGCCAAAGTGTGATAACCTCATTCATTAGTCTAGCCCATGAATCCCTCCTCAAGGCCTTCTTTGTTTATTGATTTTTAAGTCTTAATCATGTTTCTTGCTTGTTGTTTGATTCGTTTTTGCATTGCTCTGTTTTTATTGTGTTGCTCTATTTCCCGGATTTATCTAGCTCGATCCTACACTCGATCGAGTGCTAGCTCGAGTTCATCCGCAGAACTCTTGTTTATGTTTTGTAGTTGTTCTGTCTTATCTCTAGTATCATTCTATTTGCATTTCTGTTTCATTTACTCATTGTCCTGTTCATTATTGTATTGCATTAGTTCATTAGCATAGTTTCTATTTCTGTTATTGGTTCATAACTACTGCAATCATTCTGTTCTATTTGCATTTAGCTCTTAGTGAAAGCATGAAGACGTTCTGGTGCTACAAGGCTGTGTTGTAGGACTCTGGAATATGTTTACGCGTCTTGGAGGAGTCACGGATATTGGATGACGTGGCAATACTTTTGAAGGTTTGGTAATTAGAGGACAAGATATTATCATATTGGCTAATAGATTTGGACTTATCCTTGTTTAGGAAAGTAGGTCATAGGAGAGTTCCTATATATTGTATTATTGGACAAACATGTTGTTTGGCCGTTCAAGAAGAATTTTAGAGAACTAAGCGTGAAAGCTTTTAGGGTTCTTAGGGATTTTGGTTAGATTAAGAATTGGTCAGTGGCAAGTCGTGTTGACTGTGTGTAAATCTGATTAAACATATCTTGTAAGATTGTTTAAGTGATTCTTAATAAGAAAAGAAGTTCTTTTCTATATTGGCTGCATCTTCGTTTTTACAATTGGTATCAGAGCAGTCAACCGATGAGAGCTCTATACTCGCTACAGGTTGAGATCTTGGGATAATGATGCAGTCGGGTAATGAGTTGATGATGCTTCAAAGGGGTGTGATCTTGGATCAACAAGGCTATGGTCGATGGAAAGTGCGCATGGTTCAGCTGATCCGAAATCTAGGTGAGGATGCTTGGACGGCTGTGGAAGAAGGATGGGAACCTCCCTATGAGAAAACCGAAGCTGGTGACAAGATCACTAAACCTAAGGCACGATGGACGGTAGAAGAAAAGAACTTGTCTAAATACAATGCTAGGGCTCTTAATGCTATCTTTGGAGCTATTGATGATGATGAGTTTAAGCTTGTTCAAGGTTGTGAATCAGCTAAAGAAGCTTGGGACATTCTGCAGAAGACTCATGAAGGAAACTCAAGTGTCAAAAGAACAAGATTAGACCAACTTGCATCTCAATTTGAAGTCTTAAGGATGGATCCAGAAGAGTCAATTTCACAATTTAGTGCAAAATTGAGTGCTATTGCTAATGAAGCAAAGAATCTTGGTAAGATTTATAAGAATACCAAGCTGGTTAAGAAATTAATTAGATGTCTACCTTCTAAGTATGCAGCTCATAAAGCAGTTATGAGGGTATCTGGCAACACAGACACCTTGAAGTTTGAGGATCTCATTGGTATGTTAAAATCAGAGGAGATGGAAGTTGCTGAAGAACTGAGAATTCATGATAAAGGAATTGCATTCAAGGCAGATGACAGGAGTGATCAGTTGCAAGAGATAAAAGATAACATGTCCTTGATGGCAAGAAACTTTGGAAAAGCCCTCAAACGTGTTGAAAAAGGACATGTACGAGGGTTAGCTCACTGGAATCAAAGTGCTACAGAGAGGTCTTGTTCTAGGCAAAATATATATGAGAAAGAAAAATCTGATCAGAGAAAAGAGATTCAATGTCTTGAATGTAGTGGTTTTGGTCATTACAAACTTGAGTGTCCAATGGTTAAGCGCAAAGAGATGAAGTGCTTTGAATGTAAAGGGATTGGACATTTAAAATTTGAATGTCCAAACATGGTGAAAGGAAATAATAAAGCATATGTTAGCTTTAGTGATTCAGAATCAGAGAGTGATGAGGAAGAAGAAGAAGGAGGAATGTTGAATCTTTTTGCATACAGTGCTAAAAGTGATGATATAGCTGATGAAAGTTCCGATGATGATGAGGAAGAATCAATTACAAAAGAAAGCTACTGTGTTTTGTATGACAATTGGGTTCAGCTGTGTAATGAAAAGCTGTTACTTATCAAGGAAAAGCTGAAACTAGAAGCCCAAGTTAACATGCTGGAAGAAAGGAAGCCTGAATTTTTAATCGGTGATGAACTTCCTCCTAATGAAAAGGAGCTGTTTGAGAGGAAATTGAAGAACTTACAGGAGATGTATGGTTTAGAAAAAGAAAAAGCAACAAGCCTAGAAAGAGAGCTGAATGAGAATCACAAGAAGATTAGGATGTTGAATAATGGTGGCAAGAAGCTTGATGAGATACTATCTATGGGAATTGTAGGATCTCAGCATCAAGGTCTGGGTTATCACAAAAAGGAGACTGTTGAGCTGTTGTCTCGTGATGAATCAGTAAGCTTTGTTAAAAGGAATGTAAATCATGAAGCTGAGACAAGTATTATGGGAAAAGTGGTTCAACAGGAAGCCCCTGTAGCACCAACCAGGAACACACGACATCAACATATATCTTCGTGTGAGCGAAAAGGTTGGACTAAATCCAAGCGAGGACGAAGGGGTTATGAATGCTTTCATTGTGGTAAAAGTGGTCATGTCAGATCTTTGTGTTACAAGTTTAAGAACAAGATCAAGGAGCTTTGGATGGCTAGGAAGTGCTTTATCGATCCATCTCACTTTTGCAAAGTCTGGGTTGCTAAAAAGGATCTGTACAGTAAGGTTTCTGAACATAATGAAAGACAATATAATCAAGTAATCCAGGAAACTGAGGAAATCAACCTATGTTGCAATCTCTCGAAGATAGTCACTGAAGAT
>NC_025693.1:19583292-19625231 GCF_000633955.1 Camelina sativa
AGAAAAGAAGTTCTTTACTATATTGGCTGCATCTTCGTTTTTACACTTAGTTCTTGTAGTTTACTTTCTGCATTTTACTTTTTCATCTTAGGATTGTTAGTGACAAACAATCTTTACATTTGGCTTAACTTAGATTCATATACATATCTTAATTGTTCACAAACACTCATTTAGGATTGACACCTCTTATACTGCAACTGCATAAGGGGAATTGAAACACCCATCCATCCATTCCATATCTCACAATTGCATACATTCATCACCCACACCAAAAAGATCTTGTTTCAATATAAATAACCTCTCAAAATATTACGTACTGTATATAGTGTTTAAAAAGAAAATCAAATAAATAAATTAAGAATACTATATCTACAAGTGTAAGAATCTTTCCTGTTTTTGGCATAAAAAATGTGAAACACATATCACAACTATAATAAGGTCCTAATCCCAAAGAAAAAAAAAACGTTTCTGGTTAAATTGCTAGACCCTAGTGATTCAATTTGATTGAATCTTGGTATGACTGGCCCAAAATAATTGGGCTAAGCTCGACATGAAACCTTTGTTGGAAATGACACCTCAAGAATCCATTGTCTATACAAGGTTGGTGTAAAATATAATATTTAATCTGGTGATCTATTTCATACAGTTTGAGCATAAGAGAAAGCACGTGGGAACATCCATTGATTGTTACATGAAGCAATATGGAATTTCTTGAGAGAAAGCCGAAGAAGAGGTCAAAATCATGGCATTGGATTCATGGAAGAGCTTTAATGAAGAACTGATGAAGAGAGATCACTCTTTTCCTTACCTTGTCGTCATGCGCTTTCTAAACTTGTCGAGGGTCGTCGATGTTTTCTACAAAGACACTGACATTTTCACACATTCTGAGTTGATGAAACATCACGTGGTTTCTTTATTCCTTAACAAATTATCTATTTGAATCAGAACTATACGACTGTTAAAGTTGTTTGTTTTGTTTTTAGTTTCCCGGTTTCATGTTGTGTGGAAATAAGCGGCTTTAATTCTTCTGTCGCATTAATTTATCACTTTGTGTTTATGTATTTCAAAACCTCAACTATGTTTTGTATGTGTTGTTAGGCCTGGGCATTTTAACCGAATCCGTACCCGACCTGAAATGGGCAGTTTGGTTCGGATTCGGGTGGTAGTAAATACCTGATCGGATCTAGTTTTCTTGAAATTTGGATACCAGATCGGGTTCGGGTATTACCCGATATCCGAAGTAGATCCGAATCAACCCGAAATAAATATAAAATTGCATTTAAGTGGGTTTGAACCCAGTACCTTAGACATTAATTGATGCATCATAAACCATTTTGTCATCTAGATTATTCTGTCATAGTATAAAAACATTAAGTATTTATATATATGTATATATATATATATTCTAAATTTGACTTATTTTTTTCTTTCTCGACAGAATCCAGAATTGTTTTATTTTTTTAAAACCCAAATCAATTTTATTAGAAACATGACAAGCAAATCTACAAAAAAAAAAGTGATATTTTGTGAGGTTTGAGGAGTGAGTGAGGTTAGAAGATAAATATGAATCATATCATATAATTTGCTATAAATATTGTTAGATTTGGTAGAGAATCTGAAGGACATGATTCTTGAAGTGGTGGTCATGGATAAATAAAATTAGGGTTTTTGGCTGAAGAAAAGAGAGATGAAGAAGAAGGAGACAAGAAGAGAGAGGTAGAAAGTTTTTTTTTTTTCACGATAGAAGAAAAAATATATATTTTTTTTTTAAATAAATTTGGGTAACCCGAAATTACCCGGACCCGAAGCCAAATTACCCGAACCCGACCCGATATTATAAAATACCCGATCGGGTTTTATATCTTTACATCCGAAAATCCGGAAACCCGAACATCCGAACCCGAATCCGATCGGATACCCGAATGCCCAGGGTTATGTGTTGTATAATCGTTTCTTTCAATAATATGCTTGGTTTGATTTTCATTGTTTGAATTTATTGGGTAGTCATATTTTGACCACCGTGAAATTCAATATGTAAGTGGAATTTAAACTAGTTTATAGATCTTTATTAAACTTTCAATAATCAATGAGAGAGAGTAGAGAGAGAAAACGCTCCCTGACACGAAACCCGAGAATTTAAATTTTCGTTTGATTTCCAGATCTGAGTCTCAGATCTAAAGCGTACTTCCGCCAGTGTTTGAGTTTTTCTCCCCCACACAGACTCTACTTGCTTTCTCTCGCTACTTCTATTTCGACTGACTGGTGTTCTGCAATGACTCATCGATTGTCCTATGCGAAAAAAGGAAAAGCCATCGCCTCTTCCAGTAGCGGTCCCCGAATCTCTAGGATTAAAGCCCCGGTGAGCGACAATTCCGAGCTTCTGATCCGATATAAGCTGACAATTATTGGAAGGATTACCAACCCCAGGTTCAAAGAGCGTGGACGCTTATTCCTTTCTTCACGGAACACTGGAAAACTTCTTCCAGACCCCTATTTGGGCGGACCTAGGTCATGGCTTATTTCAATTCCAGTTTGCAAACAAAGAAGATCTCCTGTTTGTCCTGGAGAACAGACCGTATCATTTTGCGGGCTTCATGCTGATTATGCAGAGATGGGAACCCACGATATCTAAGTCCTTCCCATCGTAGATCCCCTTTTGGATCCAGGTTACAAGTATGTCAGTCCACCTATGGACAGAAGACCTCATGAAGAGTATCGGAGAGGATATTGGGAAAGTTGAGGAGTTGGATGTAACCCCCACAACGGCGCGAATGCGAGTAAGCATCAACGGTCTCCAACCCCTAATCAAGACGTCAGTTGTTGAGTTTGGAAATGGGGATGAGATTGAAACAAACCTTATCTATGAGAGGTTGAAAAGACACTGCAAAAGGTGTCTAAGGTTGGACCATGAAGACAAAGACTGCCCGGAGTTTAAGGCTAGCCGAAAGGGTTCTCCAAAGCATTATACTTCAAAAAGAGCTCGAGAATTTCTTACCAGGAATAGGGAAGCTAGTCCTACTTTATCAAAAGATGTATCTGCTTATCGAGAGAGAAAAGATACCAGAAGAGAGAGTCCCTTGAGAACTAGAGAGGGTAGAGATAGTTGGATGGGGCGTCCACCAATTGCGCATAGGATTTCGTCTCCCAGGCGAAGAAGAGAGACTGATAGACGAAGATATGAGGAAGTTGACAGTCGGGAGAACCGATCTCACAGACAAGGCTACTCTCACCGTCACCCTTTGATAAAAGCTAGGCCCGGCACGTCTGGGAGGGAACATTCTCATTGTTCTGATGAGCAAAGATCTAGATACTACTCTAGTAGCTCAAGGAAAAAAGCTCACTCACCAGAGTTTTCACCCCGTCAAGAGAACTCAGGGCAATCTAGAGCAAGAGAAACTAGACGAGGCAACGGGAAGGCTCTGGTTGACAATATTCGAGGGGGTTCTCATAGAACCTCTTCCCATGTGGGGGATAGCCAACTCGAAGAGGAGAATGTGGTGTCTCCAGAGAGAACCTACACTCAACCACTGCAGCAAGGGACTCAAAAGGCGTTGGAGACAGCTGTAAGTAAAGTTAGGGAAGTTATGTTAAATTATGCAAATTGTAAGGATCCAATGGAGAGTGCTGCGAGACTGGAAAGATTCAGAAGGGCTGAAGCTCAGGGACAAGTGGAGGAAACTGCAGCTGGGATGGTGAACGCAAGTCTTGCTTTGTTGGACCCTGTTGACCTCCCTGTGGGCAGGGTAGTTCAGGAGGGTGAAGAAAGTGAAGATAGAATTCCAGTTGCCTTGAGATTGGGCCCAACAAATGTTGTTCTCCCACCACTGCGCCCTACAAAAAGGGCCTCTGGAAAGCGCAAAACAGGAAGACCCCCAGGACGCTCTTTGGAGAAGAAACAGAGTAAAGTTCAACCTCAACCTAGCCCCCTGACTATCATTGGAGGAAGATCAAAGAAGAGAAAGATCATCAGGGCTCAGTTTAATCCTCGAAGAAAGTTAAACATGGACCCTCTTTTGTCTGCGCACCAACAAGAGGCTGAGTTTGGAGCTCCGAGTAATCAAGGGCAGGCTCAGGTGGATGATACAACATCACTTCCGGGGGTTGATACTTCTTACCTCTCTAGGTCTGGTTTGATGGATTTCCGGAATCCATCCAATCCCCTCACGTAAAGATAGCAAGCTGGAACTGTCAAGGGTTGGGGAATCCCAAGATAATTCGGCGTCTCAAGGCGATCCATAGACGTTGGTCGCCATATTTTTTATTCATCATGGAAACGAAGAACTCAGAAATGGTAGTAACAAAGGCAGTTCAAGAATTAAAGTTTGGTAATTCTTTTTTTGTCCCTCCCCATGGTCATGGGGGAGGTGGTTTGGCTCTGTTATGGTCCCATGATCATACAGTGGAAATCCTAGTGTGAGGAGATAATTTTATTGACACTAAGGTCACTTCAGCAAAGAAGTGTTTTTTTGCAACCTTTGTGTATGGTGATCCCGAACCGAGGAAGAGAAAAGTAGTTGGGAAAAGCTGAAGGAGATATTTGCACTTAGAGAAGGGCCCTGGTTCCTTACAGGGGATTTTAACGATCTGGTTAATAATTCAGAGAACGGGGTGGTCCTCCAAGATCCGAATGGTCGTTTGTAGAATTTAGATCCTTCTAATCCGAGTGGGGTCCACGGGACAGGTTGTCACATAAAAATCAATTTTTATTGTAACAATCCGTCCCGTGGACCCACTAGCCCCCCGCTAGCTGCCCCAACGGACCCCAAGCTGGCCCTGCAGGGCATCGATCCTAACCCATCACTGTGGATTGGGATATCCACAGTGATGGGTTAGGATCGATGTCCTGCAGGGCCAGCTTGGGATCCGTTGGGGCAGCTAGCGGAGGGCTAGTGGAATCTACGGGACGGGTTGTTACAGTTTGAGTGGTTAAGCACTTTCCCACCTCTTCTTGTGAATAATGCACTAATAGGCCGTCTCTGTGGTGACATTGCTAGTTGTGAGGTAAATATTAACTCACCTTTTTTTGTTTTAATGAGTCCCATCAGAAATTGGTGCACCTTGTCCTTCTCGTGACGCTTGCTGGCTCGAGCTTTCGCACCCTGTCTCTGTGGTGACATTGCTAGTTGCGAGGTAAATATTAACTCACCTTTTTTTTGTTTTAATGTAACTAGTCCACTTTGACCTGTCTGATCCCAAATCCCGAAGATATAAATAACCTCTCAAAATATTATGTACTGTATATAGTGTTAAAAAAGAAAATCAAATAAATAAATTAAGAATACTATATCTACAAGTGTAAGAATCTTTCCTGTTTTTGGCATAAAAAAATGTGAAACACATATCACAACTATAATAAGGTCCTAATCCCAAAGAAAAAAAACGTTTCTGGTTAAATTGCTAGACCCTAGTGATTCAATTTGATTGAATCTTGGTATGACTGGCCCAAAATAATTGGGCTAAGCTCGACATGAAACCTTTGTTGGAAATGACACCTCAAGAATCCATTGTCTATACAAGGTTGGTGTAAAATATAATATTTAATCTGGTGATCTATTTCATACAGTTTGAGCATAAGAGAAAGCACGTGGGAACATCCATTGATTGTTACATGAAGCAATATGGAATTTCTTGAGAGAAAGCCGAAGAAGAGGTCAAAATCATGGCATTGGATTCATGGAAGAGCTTTAATGAAGAACTGATGAAGAGAGATCACTCTTTTCCTTACCCTGTCGTCATGCGCTTTCTAAACTTGTCGAGGGTCGTCGATGTTTTCTACAAAGACACTGACATTTTCACACATTCTGAGTTGATGAAACATCACGTGGTTTCTTTATTCCTTAACAAATTATCTATTTGAATCAGAACTATACGACTGTTAAAGTTGTTTGTTTTGTTTTTAGTTTCCCGGTTTCATGTTGTGTGGAAATAAGCGGCTTTAATTCTTCTGTCGCATTAATTTATCACTTTGTGTTTATGTATTTCAAAACCTCAACTATGTTTTGTATGTGTTGTTAGGCCTGGGCATTTTAACCGAATCCGTACCCGACCTGAAATGGGCAGTTTGGTTCGGATTCGGGTGGTAGTAAATACCTGATCGGATCTAGTTTTCTTGAAATTTGGATACCAGATCGGGTTCGGGTATTACCCGATATCCGAAGTAGATCCGAATCAACCCGAAATAAATATAAAATTGCATTTAAGTGGGTTTGAACCCAGTACCTTAGACATTAATTGATGCATCATAAACCATTTTGTCATCTAGATTATTCTGTCATAGTATAAAAACATTAAGTATTTATATATATGTATATATATATATATTCTAAATTTGACTTATTTTTTTCTTTCTCGACAGAATCCAGAATTGTTTTATTTTTTTAAAACCCAAATCAATTTTATTAGAAACATGACAAGCAAATCTACAAAAAAAAAAGTGATATTTTGTGAGGTTTGAGGAGTGAGTGAGGTTAGAAGATAAATATGAATCATATCATATAATTTGCTATAAATATTGTTAGATTTGGTAGAGAATCTGAAGGACATGATTCTTGAAGTGGTGGTCATGGATAAATAAAATTAGGGTTTTTGGCTGAAGAAAAGAGAGATGAAGAAGAAGGAGACAAGAAGAGAGAGGTAGAAAGTTTTTTTTTTTTCACGATAGAAGAAAAAATATATATTTTTTTTTTAAATAAATTTGGGTAACCCGAAATTACCCGGACCCGAAGCCAAATTACCCGAACCCGACCCGATATTATAAAATACCCGATCGGGTTTTATATCTTTACATCCGAAAATCCGGAAACCCGAACATCCGAACCCGAATCCGATCGGATACCCGAATGCCCAGGGTTATGTGTTGTATAATCGTTTCTTTCAATAATATGCTTGGTTTGATTTTCATTGTTTGAATTTATTGGGTAGTCATATTTTGACCACCGTGAAATTCAATATGTAAGTGGAATTTAAACTAGTTTATAGATCTTTATTAAACTTTCAATAATCAATGAGAGAGAGTAGAGAGAGAAAACGCTCCCTGACACGAAACCCGAGAATTTAAATTTTCGTTTGATTTCCAGATCTGAGTCTCAGATCTAAAGCGTACTTCCGCCAGTGTTTGAGTTTTTCTCCCCCACACAGACTCTACTTGCTTTCTCTCGCTACTTCTATTTCGACTGACTGGTGTTCTGCAATGACTCATCGATTGTCCTATGCGAAAAAAGGAAAAGCCATCGCCTCTTCCAGTAGCGGTCCCCGAATCTCTAGGATTAAAGCCCCGGTGAGCGACAATTCCGAGCTTCTGATCCGATATAAGCTGACAATTATTGGAAGGATTACCAACCCCAGGTTCAAAGAGCGTGGACGCTTATTCCTTTCTTCACGGAACACTGGAAAACTTCTTCCAGACCCCTATTTGGGCGGACCTAGGTCATGGCTTATTTCAATTCCAGTTTGCAAACAAAGAAGATCTCCTGTTTGTCCTGGAGAACAGACCGTATCATTTTGCGGGCTTCATGCTGATTATGCAGAGATGGGAACCCACGATATCTAAGTCCTTCCCATCGTAGATCCCCTTTTGGATCCAGGTTACAAGTATGTCAGTCCACCTATGGACAGAAGACCTCATGAAGAGTATCGGAGAGGATATTGGGAAAGTTGAGGAGTTGGATGTAACCCCCACAACGGCGCGAATGCGAGTAAGCATCAACGGTCTCCAACCCCTAATCAAGACGTCAGTTGTTGAGTTTGGAAATGGGGATGAGATTGAAACAAACCTTATCTATGAGAGGTTGAAAAGACACTGCAAAAGGTGTCTAAGGTTGGACCATGAAGACAAAGACTGCCCGGAGTTTAAGGCTAGCCGAAAGGGTTCTCCAAAGCATTATACTTCAAAAAGAGCTCGAGAATTTCTTACCAGGAATAGGGAAGCTAGTCCTACTTTATCAAAAGATGTATCTGCTTATCGAGAGAGAAAAGATACCAGAAGAGAGAGTCCCTTGAGAACTAGAGAGGGTAGAGATAGTTGGATGGGGCGTCCACCAATTGCGCATAGGATTTCGTCTCCCAGGCGAAGAAGAGAGACTGATAGACGAAGATATGAGGAAGTTGACAGTCGGGAGAACCGATCTCACAGACAAGGCTACTCTCACCGTCACCCTTTGATAAAAGCTAGGCCCGGCACGTCTGGGAGGGAACATTCTCATTGTTCTGATGAGCAAAGATCTAGATACTACTCTAGTAGCTCAAGGAAAAAAGCTCACTCACCAGAGTTTTCACCCCGTCAAGAGAACTCAGGGCAATCTAGAGCAAGAGAAACTAGACGAGGCAACGGGAAGGCTCTGGTTGACAATATTCGAGGGGGTTCTCATAGAACCTCTTCCCATGTGGGGGATAGCCAACTCGAAGAGGAGAATGTGGTGTCTCCAGAGAGAACCTACACTCAACCACTGCAGCAAGGGACTCAAAAGGCGTTGGAGACAGCTGTAAGTAAAGTTAGGGAAGTTATGTTAAATTATGCAAATTGTAAGGATCCAATGGAGAGTGCTGCGAGACTGGAAAGATTCAGAAGGGCTGAAGCTCAGGGACAAGTGGAGGAAACTGCAGCTGGGATGGTGAACGCAAGTCTTGCTTTGTTGGACCCTGTTGACCTCCCTGTGGGCAGGGTAGTTCAGGAGGGTGAAGAAAGTGAAGATAGAATTCCAGTTGCCTTGAGATTGGGCCCAACAAATGTTGTTCTCCCACCACTGCGCCCTACAAAAAGGGCCTCTGGAAAGCGCAAAACAGGAAGACCCCCAGGACGCTCTTTGGAGAAGAAACAGAGTAAAGTTCAACCTCAACCTAGCCCCCTGACTATCATTGGAGGAAGATCAAAGAAGAGAAAGATCATCAGGGCTCAGTTTAATCCTCGAAGAAAGTTAAACATGGACCCTCTTTTGTCTGCGCACCAACAAGAGGCTGAGTTTGGAGCTCCGAGTAATCAAGGGCAGGCTCAGGTGGATGATACAACATCACTTCCGGGGGTTGATACTTCTTACCTCTCTAGGTCTGGTTTGATGGATTTCCGGAATCCATCCAATCCCCTCACGTAAAGATAGCAAGCTGGAACTGTCAAGGGTTGGGGAATCCCAAGATAATTCGGCGTCTCAAGGCGATCCATAGACGTTGGTCGCCATATTTTTTATTCATCATGGAAACGAAGAACTCAGAAATGGTAGTAACAAAGGCAGTTCAAGAATTAAAGTTTGGTAATTCTTTTTTTGTCCCTCCCCATGGTCATGGGGGAGGTGGTTTGGCTCTGTTATGGTCCCATGATCATACAGTGGAAATCCTAGTGTGAGGAGATAATTTTATTGACACTAAGGTCACTTCAGCAAAGAAGTGTTTTTTTGCAACCTTTGTGTATGGTGATCCCGAACCGAGGAAGAGAAAAGTAGTTGGGAAAAGCTGAAGGAGATATTTGCACTTAGAGAAGGGCCCTGGTTCCTTACAGGGGATTTTAACGATCTGGTTAATAATTCAGAGAACGGGGTGGTCCTCCAAGATCCGAATGGTCGTTTGTAGAATTTAGATCCTTCTAATCCGAGTGGGGTCCACGGGACAGGTTGTCACATAAAAATCAATTTTTATTGTAACAATCCGTCCCGTGGACCCACTAGCCCCCCGCTAGCTGCCCCAACGGACCCCAAGCTGGCCCTGCAGGGCATCGATCCTAACCCATCACTGTGGATTGGGATATCCACAGTGATGGGTTAGGATCGATGTCCTGCAGGGCCAGCTTGGGATCCGTTGGGGCAGCTAGCGGAGGGCTAGTGGAATCTACGGGACGGGTTGTTACAGTTTGAGTGGTTAAGCACTTTCCCACCTCTTCTTGTGAATAATGCACTAATAGGCCGTCTCTGTGGTGACATTGCTAGTTGTGAGGTAAATATTAACTCACCTTTTTTTGTTTTAATGAGTCCCATCAGAAATTGGTGCACCTTGTCCTTCTCGTGACGCTTGCTGGCTCGAGCTTTCGCACCCTGTCTCTGTGGTGACATTGCTAGTTGCGAGGTAAATATTAACTCACCTTTTTTTTGTTTTAATGTAACTAGTCCACTTTGACCTGTCTGATCCCAAATCCCGAAGATATAAATAACCTCTCAAAATATTATGTACTGTATATAGTGTTAAAAAAGAAAATCAAATAAATAAATTAAGAATACTATATCTACAAGTGTAAGAATCTTTCCTGTTTTTGGCATAAAAAAATGTGAAACACATATCACAACTATAATAAGGTCCTAATCCCAAAGAAAAAAAACGTTTCTGGTTAAATTGCTAGACCCTAGTGATTCAATTTGATTGAATCTTGGTATGACTGGCCCAAAATAATTGGGCTAAGCTCGACATGAAACCTTTGTTGGAAATGGCACCTCAAGAATCCATTGTCTATACAAGGTTGGTGTAAAATATAATATTTAATCTGGTGATCTATTTCATACAGTTTGAGCATAAGAGAAAGCACGTGGGAACATCCATTGATTGTTACATGAAGCAATATGGAATTTCTTGAGAGAAAGCCGAAGAAGAGGTCAAAATCATGGCATTGGATTCATGGAAGAGCTTTAATGAAGAACTGATGAAGAGAGATCACTCTTTTCCTTACCTTGTCGTCATGCGCTTTCTAAACCTGTCGAGGGTCGTCGAGGTTTTTTACAAAGACACTGACATTTTCACACATCCTGAGTTGATGAAACATCACGTGGTTTCTTTATTCCTTAACAAATTATCTATTTGAATCAGAACTATACGACTGTTAAAGTTGTTTGTTTTGTTTTTAGTTTCCCGGTTTCATGTTGTGTGGAAATAAGTGGCTTTAATTCTTCTGTCGCATTAATTTATCACTTTGTGTTTATGTATTTCAAAACCTCAACTATGTTTTGTATGTGTTGTATAAACGTTTCTTTCAATAATATGCTTGGTTTGATTTTCATTGTTTGAATTTATTGGGTAGTCATATTTTGACTACCGTGAAATTCAATATGTAAGTGGAATTTATGAACACAAACGTTGTCTGTAGTATTTTTTTGGGTTTCTAGAACATTTCGTACGTGAACTATTCTTGAATCATGATACTATAAATGTTGGTGTGGTTTTCATGACTTTTCTTCGTCTAATAATGTTGTGTGTAAAATAATCAAGTCTTCTTCGTCTTTGTTTTTCCCCCTTTTTCCTTTTCTTTTCCAATGTACAAAACAAGTGGTTTCTAACTACCTTTTCGGGCTTTAAGTTGAACGAATGAAAACAATTGGCTGCCTTTGGTCTTCACATGATCACATAAAGTTGGTGCGATTTAACTCCTAAGCTAGATGAGAAGATCATCCATTTAATCTATGTTTTGTACAATTTCTTTAGTAATACACTTTATTTTCGTTTGATTCCTTTTATAAAATAATACTATACATCGTTTTTTTTACAACATTACATATTATACGTTTGTTTTTTTAAAGAGAATGGGTTTAAACTCGGTTTTGATGAAAAGGCAATGGAAGTGAGTATCAGTGGCCCACTTACTGCTTCTCATATATATGTCTTGTTTCAATTTCTATATAAAATATTTACGAAAAAATTACTCATAGCAGTTTCATATAAATTCTCTAATAGAGCTACTAATCCTCTTACTTTTTTCAAAAGAAGAGCATGTGAAGGGCCATAATTCTAGACTAAATAACATTAGTTTGTTAAGAGTTAGAGATTGAAAGACCAATATATTGTTTACTTGATTGGTTTTAAAAACATCTTACAAAAAAATACTGCATATATCTTAGATATCTACTCATTTTCTTAAGATGAATGTTTGTTTGTTTTTGTTGCATTTTCTGATTTGCATATAGGGTATATTCCAAGTATGGTTTCTTTTTAACAGTGATTTGTACTTGTTATCTATATAAGGAGGGGGTGTTAGAAATTTCTGCCTATACATGTTTCTATATTTAGAAATTTAATATTGATAATAATATTTTATAGGTTTTATAAGCTGTGATGAGAAAACTAACACTAATAATGGTGCTCCAATGCATCATATACAAGAAAAAAACAAAATTGATTTTAGTCTATAGTTTTATTACAATAATAAAATTAAAAATAACCAGAAACAAATAATAACAAAAACTTAAAAATAAAATATTACCAATTAAAATTATTAATATTAATAATAATTTTTAATTATAAACACCATACAAAAATCATCCTCAAAATAATCAAAATAAAATAATAGAAAAAATAATTCTGCGGTGTAGGCCCGATATGATCCTAGTTAACTTCAAAGATAGAAATTATTTGCCCAAAAAAAAAAACGTCAAAGATCGAAATTAACGCATATAAATTCCATTATTTCGTTTACGTTTAACTTTTTCTGCTATTTTTGAAAGACTACTAAAATTTTATGAACGGTTGTGATAATAAATTGTAGTGGGTGGTGATGCTAGGGACTCGAAGTCTAGGGTTGGTACTGCGGCTGCTAAAGTCCAGTTGTTGGATCAGTGGGTCACTCTTTACGTTACATCACATGGAATTTTCCTTGATGTGTCCCTATTTTCACAAAAATAATCAGAGATTTTTTCCACAAGCGAATCGGCCAAAATGGAGACAATTCATGTGCGTTGAATCGTGTATTTCAGATAGATTAGACAGATAATCTTTTGATGTCATGTGAAGATCTTAAGTCGCTATACATGTACGTAATCTCGTTAAATAATTTGTATTTTATTTTCAGCGACGATTATTGCCTCAGCACTGTCAGCAGAATTTTTTTTTTTTTTTTAAACATCGTTCCTATTCGATGTTGTATTCTTTATTCTATGAAACAAAAATATCACTAATTAGCTATATATATGGAGTTTCCGTGCATTGGACCCGTGAGCCTAAGTGGACTAAAATCAATATAAAATTAAAATCAAAATGACTGGCCCGTGAGCCTAAGTGGAAGTCACAAAAATATAACTTTTCTTCTCGGTTATATTACTCACGTACCCACAAATAGGTACATACATATATAGGAGACTAGGTACACACTCGAATCGGACATGAATCAATTTTCGGATTTTAATTTCAACAATGCAACATTTATCTTAGCACTAATTAAATAGTTCTTGGACCGGTGGAATGTAAACCTCTCCAAAAGAGTGGCATCTCTGTGTTTGTATCAATTGGTTCTAATCGCAACGAAGAAATACAGACCTAAAACTTTTCGGAACGAGAGTAACTTGAACAAAATACATATTTTAGAGTGGAGTGTGGACTTATTTGATACATGTGTATATATACAATTTAACAAATCGTGATAATATCTCATATATATGATAGCTTAATTTTTACTAGTCAACTATACATATCACATCACATCACATATACATATTTCAAAATATTACATTCATAATCTCATATTCTCATGCATCATCTAAATATATATCAGGAGGAACTTGAGAAAAGGAAGAGGGAACCGTTTAGGAGTGTAGGTGAAGAACGTGGCAGACACGAGGTGTTGTTTTTTTTTCTTTTTTTCTTGTGTGTTTAGGTTTTAGCGTATGACGACCAAGAGATTTCCAAAGGTCGTTGAGGAGTTATTTCATCTTCTTAAAGTTATCTTTAATACTTTTAGTTTTTCTTTTTACATTGGGACAGTAAATTAAATACGTATTGATCAGGTTAAAAAGAAAAGTAGTAAAGTTAATTTATTTTCGATTTATTTCATGTTTTTTACCCATTTATACATATATCATAGAATAAACACCTGATATATTACATATTGTTGACAAGAGAAAAACAAAAAAGTGCCTTCATTTTGTGTTCGCAAGAAAAGCCTTCATTTGAGAAAAGAAAGCCTCCAGATTTGACCTTCATTTCCTATAAAAGGATTTTTAAGATACCGACCTTTACTCATCTTCTCCTCAATCGTATAGCTTTACTTCTCTTTGTTTAAAAAATGAAGTTCTCTTCATCTTCTACAACTTCGTACACTTGGACACTCTTAATCACATTGGGATGTCTTATGCTTCGTGCGTCCTTGTCCGATGCTCAACTTACTCCTACCTTTTACGACACTTCATGTCCTAACGTCACCAACATCGTTAGAGATACTATAGTAAACGAACTAAGATCGGACCCTCGTATTGCGGGGAGTATCCTTCGTCTTCACTTCCACGACTGCTTTGTTAATGTAAGATATCATGATCATCTTTTTCTTATATCTTTAGTTTTTTGAACTACTGGAGTTCATCTCTTCATCTTTTAATGACTGTGATTTTGTTTAAAGTGAATTATTATCAGTATTAAAAAATTTATCAGCATCTTTTTATGGATTAAATTTACAAAATTCAATTTGCATTCAGAAAATATGTATAGCATTGCTACAACAGAAATACGTTCAAAACACATTTATCTATTTTTGACAAATATAAAGCAACACAATGCTGCTTTAATTAGATAAGATTGTTTTTAACTTATGTACTGATATTTTTAATTGATTATTAATAGAAAAATGAGATTATTAAAAGATTTGTTTTTAACATTGCGTCAGTGTTCAACTAATGTGCTACTATTTCCAGGATAATTCAATTTAATCATTTTCTTGAATTTATTAATTAATATAGAATATATATATATATATATATATATATTTTTAATGTGATTATATATCACTAGTTACTTGCTTCAGAAGAACAAATGGTTCTAGTGAATGAAAGAATCAATGTTATATTGTTTACCTTTGGTAAATATTTAGTAGCTACGGATGTGCTATATATATATATATATATATATATTGACTAATAATTTTTTTATTATTTTTTTTTTGCACGAAAAGACTAATAGTTTCTTAAATAACGTTTTGGACTTTTAAAAGGGTTGTGATGCATCAATCTTGTTAGACAACACGACATCATTTCAAACAGAGAAAGATGCGTTAGGAAACGCAAATTCAACTAGGGGATTTGATGTGATTGATAGAATGAAAGCCGCAATAGAGAGGGCGTGCCCAAGAACCGTTTCATGCGCAGATATGCTCACCATTGCAGCTCAACAATCTGTTACTTTGGTATGCTTCATTGTCCCATCTTCTTTTATTGGTTACAAACATTTTTGTCTTTTTTAATTTTAATATGTCAAATAGTCACTTTACATATCATATCAGCCATGAGAGTCTAAGTTGGAAAAGAAAAGTGGGGATATAGTTGTTTGAGAATATCACAATCATATTTAGTACTAACTTTTCAACTATACTATGATTAGTGTTCAAAATTAGTCGAGAAATCGTCAAAACGCGTGGTCCCGTCAAGAAAACTTAATAAGCTTAATATCAAATAAAGGATTTACGTAAGACTACTAACTTTTTCTTCGAAGAAATAGTGGAGATTCTAAAAACTTCCTTTTGAATATATAATCAATGTATTTATAGTACATGTTTCCGAGTGATAAAAAAATTCTTATAAAGTATTTCTAAATTTTGTGTATAATGGCAATTATACTATAGGCAGGAGGTCCCTCTTGGAAGGTTCCTTTGGGGAGAAGAGACAGCTTGCAAGCATTTTTGGAACTCGCTAATAATAATCTTCCAGCTCCAGACTTAACACTTCCAGAACTTAAGGCCAATTTTAAAAATGTTGGCCTCGATCGTCCTTCTGATCTTGTTGCTCTCTCCGGTAATTAATAAAAAAAAGAAACTAAACATCATTGACAGATTAGTAGTAATGAGCGAGTAAAATATTGTTGATCTAATTATGGTCTTTCTTTTGTTTAGGGGGTCACACATTTGGTAAAAATCAATGTCGATTTATCATTGACAGATTATACAACTTCGGCGAGACCGGATTACCTGATCCTACTCTCAACACTACTTACCTCCAAACTCTTCGTGGACTATGTCCCCAAAATGGCAATTTAAGTGCCTTGGTGGATTTCGATCTGCGTACGCCTACGGTTTTCGACAACAAATACTACGTGAATCTAAAAGAACAAAAAGGTCTTATCCAAACCGATCAAGAGTTGTTCTCTAGCCCCAATGCCACAGACACGATCCCCTTGGTGAGAGCATTTGCTGATGGCACACAAAAATTCTTTGATGCGTTCGTGGAGGCAATGAACAGGATGGGAAATATTACACTTCTTACTGGAACTCAAGGAGAAATCAGGTTGAATTGTAGAGTGGTGAACTCCAACTCTCTACTCCATGATGTGGTGGAGATTGTTGACTTTGTTAGCTCAATGTGATAATCGTTGACTCAATATCTGGCTACCGGACTATATGTTATAAGATAAATAAGCGCTCTCAAGTTGTTACCTGAGCAGGAGAAGATCTTTATTGGTGTGTATAGTACGTTATTCTCTGTTTTTTTCTCTTAATGTTTGATATTGGTCTTTGAAAGTGTTTTCTGAATTGATCTAAGCTTTTATATAGTTTTGGACTTGGTTTTATCCTAATAAAGATGACATAATAAAGAAAGATATGTTACTTGAGAATAATTTATTTTACATCTCTAGATTTTCCTAGTAAACTCCTACTCCCAGTGATATATATATACTTATTTAATCAATATTGTTAGAAATTAACCCTGACATATTACAAAAAATATCATTGCATTTTAATTAATTTAATAACTAACAAAAGAAAATCTTATATTGGTTTATAAAATAATAAAAAAATATTTTCAAAATTATTTAACAGATTTCATTTATTGTTTCATAAATCTTCAGAAACAATAACAAACTATTTAAAACAATTATAAAACTGAATTTTATTTTAAAACTAAAATTAAATATTTGCATCCCTAATTTTTTTAATAATGACATATATATTTTAAAACTAAGATACAACATTGCTTATGTTTTAAATATATAAAATATTATATCTAATTTATTTATTTATCGCACTGTACATCGACACAGTGTCAATCTTATTAAAATCTAAGAAATCACAAATATTATATTTTATTCACTATAATATATACAACTAAAAGTTAAATCGAGATTTCTAAACACGACCGCTTCAATA
Source organism: Camelina sativa (assembly GCF_000633955.1). NCBI lineage: Eukaryota > Viridiplantae > Streptophyta > Magnoliopsida > Brassicales > Brassicaceae > Camelina > Camelina sativa. The sequence goes on from NC_025693.1 coordinate 19,600,316, forward strand.
TCGGTTTTGTTTTATTTTATAGAATTTACTAAATTTATATAATTCATGGATTTGAACATTGTATCATGTACTAAAACTTATAATATTATTTTATAATTAACAAATTATAGTAAAATTTACGCAAACATTTATTTATGTTGTACAGAACGAGTAACTATTTAGTATGGATATTCAGTTTTTCAAAGTCAAGTGAGCGTTACATGACTTTATAGAAAAGAAAACGTAACTGACGCCTATTAACCCATGAAATCATTTTGTCCTATATTAAGCTAAAATTAAAATCCTAATTAATTCACATTTGAAATAGACAAATACGTTACTTGACCCATCTATTCCCAAGTTTGAATCACCTTTCAAACAACAAAAGCTTTTTATAAGAATATGATCTAACATGAAGAAGGGCCAAACAACCGACTCGTTCGCACGTGTGAAGACGTTAAGGTTTGTTAGACGAAAACAACCGACTCTGTTTTTTTGTATAAAACAGAGGCTTTGTTCCTAGTTAACTTAAGCCGCTTTAGAGCGCTTCAAAGGCTGCTCATAGTGAGAGAAAGAGAGCTAGAGAGAGAGAGAGAGGGTTTGATGATATCTGATTCTATGCTCGGTTCTTAGGTCTTCTTCATCCTATGTTTCTCTTGTGTGATCTCAGGTTTGGGTTTACATTTAGAAAAGGATGGTGAATGATTATCTTGTTGTAACAAACGATGTAACCCTTGATTTCATAGTGGATGTTTGTGATCTCGGCCCCCACACGAGATGTACCGGTAATCATTCCGGGAACTCGTTAAATCGTTGGTTTCGTTTACGTTTATGTCGATTGATCCGTTGAATCATGTGTTAGATCGAGGTATCTTGATGAAATGATCTTAACACTTTAAATCCAATATTCTGACATTGTTATCCTTTACCTTTTTGTAACCCATCTTTTTTTTTTTTTATAATAGAGTCAAGTTACATATTTGTCACTTTTGATTTCCATTAGTTAATGACCCTCACCGTATGTAAATAAAAAGTATGCACCTACCTCGAAATCCGCCTCTAAATTCCTTTCGAATGTGCCTCATCATAATCATTTCATATTAGCAATATTAGAAAGATTTAATATCAAATAACACTACATCAAGTATAACATGTGACGGCTATGCAATTTATCTTATTTGCCGCTCATGTCTGATGAGTGACAAGATTATAATGATCCGAACAACTTTACACTCTCAATATATATAAATTGTCGCAAAATTTCAACAAACCTCTCGAAGGTCATGGAGGTTTTTACAAGAAGACTGACATATTCACGCAGCCTGAGTTGATAAAATATTATGTGGTTTCTTTGTTCCTCAACAACATACCCATATGATCAGAACTATACAACAAGTAGAAGTGTTTAATTTTACTTTCTCGGTTTATGTTGTGGAAATAAGTGACCGGCTCTCTTGGGTCATATCACTTTTTGTTTGGGTGATTCAAATCCTCAACGAGTGGAAAAAAATTGAATTTATGTTGTCTATCTTTATTTTCTCAGTATGTTTTATCAATGGTATTGTTAATGGCTTCAAGAGTTAGAACATCAAATTCACCGATTCTTTGTGTCGCGGCTCCGAGTCTCCTATTAGTCTATTACTTATAGGACGATAAGAGATATTATATGCACCGTTTCTCCTGTTTTCCAACATTTTAGGCAGTGTTCAGCTATAAAAGTAACTCATTACCGGTAAGTAAATTATTCAAAATGATCATTCTTATTATGATAAATATTTTTGAAATTATTTGACTGATGATACCCGCTACCGGAATATGTTTTATAGTTTAATACTAGTGTTACATGCACTGTGTCGGAAAAACGACTTTTTCATACCCCGACAATAGTCCTGTGTTGAATTCATACATTTGACTATTGATCTGGCCTAAACATACATTATGTTTATGGATATTTGAATTCCGTACCCCAACTTCGAAATCAATACCCCAAGTATAATTGTTGTGCTATAACATACAAAAACGTGTTTATCGACTAACTCTGTTAAGCTTCCGTTTAACCGTTCTGACGTGGATTCCACGTGTGCGCAGCGACCCAAACGACGTCGTTTTGGCTAAACAGAGAAACTAAAATTTCGACCAAAACGACGTCGTTTTGGTCAATTTCTCTCACAAAATCTCTCTTCCTCTATCCCGAAACTCTCTCACAGCAGAGAAACCCTAGAATTTGGGCGTTTTCAATTTCGAGTCGATCTGAAAGAGCTGCCTAAACACCTATTTTGGGCTGCCTAAACTACTTCAGATCGACTCAAAAATTAAAAATGCCCAAATTCTAGGGTTCCTACTTGCGAGAGAGAGTTTTGGGAGAGAGGAAGAGAGATTTTGTGAGAGAAATAAAAAACGACGTCTTTTTGGTCAAAATTTTAGTTTCTCTGTTTAGCCAAAACGACATCGTTTGGATCGTTGCGCACACGGAAGCTTAACAGAGTTAGTCGATAAACACGTTTTTGTATGTTATGGCACAACAATTATACTTGGGGTATTGATTTTGATGTTGGGGTACGGAATTCAAATATTCATAAACATAATGTATGTTTAGGCCAGATCAATAGTCAAATGTATGAATTGAACACAGGGTTATTGTCGGAGTATGAAAAAGCCGTTTTTCCGCACTGTATCTCAAGAAAAAAATCCACTAGTGTTCATGTGTGAGTAGTAGTTAAAAAAGATTGTACTAACAAAGTAAACAAACAATATAAATCAAGTAATCAAAAAATCAACCTACATTAAATTAAAACTTATATAAAATATAATTCGACTACCATAACATAAAATTTAGTTAGTAGTCTAATCAAAAAATTAAGTCAACAAAAAAGGAGAGCTTATTTAGAGTAAAAAAATTGACAAAATAAAATATAAATTAATAATAAAAAAGTGAGTGTACTTGACTAATGTTTTTTTAGTTATATGAAAATGTAAATAATTATATATATATATATATATATATATATATATATATATCATTTTTAAAAATCACGTGAACGTTACATGAATTTATAGAAAAGAAGACGTAAATAACGCCTATTAACCCATGAAATCATATTGTCCGATATAAGCTGAAATTGAAATCCTAATCCATTGAAAAGTAAAACTTACAATATTTTTTTTTTTAAATCAAGTGAACGTTACATGACTTTGTAGAGAAGAAAATGTAACTGACACCCATTACCCTATGAAATTATTATGTCCTATATTAAGTTTAAATTGAGATCATGATTAATTAGAAATTAAAATAGAAGTACGTTACTTGACCCAATAATACAGACAATTATGTTTCTTGACCCATCTATTCCCAAGTTTGAACCACCTTTCAAAAATTGTTATAAAGACATGCTTTTTCTCCAATGGAATTGAGTATTATATGCTGCTGATGATTTTGTGTATGTAGTCCAAACTACATAACTAAAGAGGGATTGAAGAAGGTTAAAAGAAGAACAACTTATAAGTATGGCCGGAATATTGGGTTAGAAGCTTTTGTTGTTGCCAATTATTGGATATTATTATTTGTCCTCAAGAAAACCTAAAAAAGATAAGTAAGACTTCCTTCAAGTTAACGTGAGAAGGTTTTACAAGCATCAGGATATATCTCATTCTTACTTTAACTTGAAAGGAAGCCTTACTATATTTTTTTTGGGTTCTTTAAGAACTAATGATCCCGATAATTGGCAAACTATAAAAGCTTTTAACCTAATGTTCCTAATAATATTGATGCACGAATCCGACATTCATTTTGCGACAGCCATTTTCGTTGCACAAATCCAACATTTGGTTATAACAATTCTAAAAGATTTTCACTCTCTCATTACATATTGGTCGCAAATTTACTACAACTGATTTTCCATGAACAAAATATTTTCGATAATTGACAAAAAATATTTTTTTTCAATAATTTTTTCACTAGCTATTCTTTTGCTTTTTTTTTGTAATATTATATATGTAATGAGTATCCATGTCTTGGGCTTTGACAATCTTAGTGTACTAGGTAATCGACCCGCGCCTAGCGCATGATTTTGTTTAACTGGAAATCAAAGCATATATTTTGGAAAAATACTTAGGTTCATCCCTAGGGGGTGAACCTCTCCATTCACCCCCTCTTCTCTCAGCCAATCAGAATCTTGCATCTAATATTTTATTTAGAAAATAAATCAAAATTAAATTAAAAAACAACCCAAATTAAGGAAACAATTCTGTATACTTTTAATTAAGGAAAGTTAAATATTTGGATTGGTTTAGATTTTTAAAACTAGAGTAAAATTATATGTCGGTTTGGATTTACAAATGAAGTGGTTAGGATTTAGATTTTACAATTAAAACGAAATTATATGTCGGTTTGGGTTTACAAATGAGGTGGTTAGGGTTTAGATTTTACAATTAGAACGAAATTATATGTCGGTTTGAGTTCACAAATGAGATGGTTAGGGTTTAGATTTTACAAGTAGAACAAAATTATATGTCGGTTTGGGTTCACAAATGAGATGTTAAAGTTTAGATTTCATAATTAGAACGAAATTATAAGTCGGTTTGGGTTCACAAATGAAATGGTTAGAGTTTAGATTTTACAAGTAGAACGAAATTATATATCGGTTTGGGTTCACAAATGAGATGGTTAGGGTTTAGATTTCATATATATCGGTTTGTGTTTATTAAAAAGCGGTTTAAATAAACTCAAACCGATATATAATTCATTCTAATTGTAAAATCTAAACCCTAACCATCTCAGTTGTAAACCCAAACCGACATATAATTTCGTTCTAATTGTAAAATCTAAACCCTAACCATCTCATTTGTAAACCCAAACCGACATATAATTTCGTTCTAATTGTAAAATCTAAACCCTAACCATCTCATTTGTAAACCCAAACCGACATATATATAATTTTGTTTTAATTGTAAAATCTAAACCCTAACCACTACATTTGTAAACCCAAACCGACATATAATTTTGTTTTAATTGTAAAATCTAAACCCTAACCACTTCATTTGTAAACCCAAACCGACATATAATTTTGTTTGAATTGTAAAATCTAAACCCTAATCACCTCATTTGTAAACCCAAACCGATACATCATTTCATTCTAATTGTAAAATCTAAACCAAGCAAATATTTAACTTTCCTTAAATAAAATTATACAGAATTTGTTTCCTTAATATGTATTGCTTTTTAATTTAATTTTGATTTAGTTTTTTAAACAAGATAATGTATAGAAGATTATGATTGGTTGATAAGGAAGAAGTGAACAAAAAGGTTCACCCTAGGAATGAACCTAAATATTTTTTTTGACATATACTAATATTCTTTAAATTAAATTCCTATTTTATTTTGAATAGTTTATTAGTACCTACTGGATATTTGTTATTGGATTTTATCATATAAACGAACAACTAATCCAATTGTGAGAAATTTTGTAATATGTAATGTACTGGGTTTTAATATTTTTCGAGGCCCATTTGTTATTTCCTTATACCAAATAACATATACGTAATTATATATGAAGATCATCCCATTGTGGAAACAATACTTAGCAGTCTCAGCTACCACCGGTGAAACAGTTGAAATTATCTTGATAGATGTTAAAGTAAGTTTTTAATATATATATATATATATAATAATACAAAAAAAACAATAGAATAATATATATATTAAAAACTTACTTTAACATCTATCAAGATCATTTCAATTGTTTCACCAGCAATAGCTGAGTATTGTTTCCACAATCGGATGATTACCTTAATCTTCCACATATTTTTGAAAAGGTTTCAAATCACAAACATTGTTGAAAGAAGCTATGAGAGAATAAAATATATAATACTTGTAAATTGTTAATTTATTTGCTTGGTGATCTCGTGGAAAAGAATGTGATTGGAATTACATATATATAGGGGTAGTAATTTGAATAAGGGTTTTTTTCTAAAAAATTTTTTTAACAAAGTTCACTTCCCTCCAGTTAAGCAATTTCGAAAGAATATGAAATATTTGATTAGGTATTTAATTCTGATTTTTTAGCAAAATTTGTTAATGCAAATCAAGGATTATTGTTTCTGTTAATATGTTAATACCTTTATTTACACAAATCAAGGATTAAGTGTGATATATATGATTCCTTTTTCGGTTTGGAGTATCTCTGTTTTATATACGGGATTAATGTGGTAATTTAATTAGGAAACTTAATCACTTTTGGAGGAGCAAATCAGAAAACACGTCATATCTTGGTTGCCACTATAAGCAAGGATTAAGCTATTAACACGTGATTTGGAAATATTAAATTGATTTAATTGGCATGCTTTTTTTTTTTTAATAACAAATTTCACTTCTCTCCAATTAAAGCAATTTCGAAAGAATTTGAATTATTTGACTATTTCCGATTGTTTGGCAAAATTTGTTAATGCAAATCAAGGATTATGGTTTCTGTTAATATGTTAATACTAGATTTTAACCCGCGGTACACCGCGGGACAATATTTTTACAATATTAAAAAATTAAATTTTTTAAAATTGTATTTGTTTGTTAATTTTGTTTCTTTTGTTTAGTGTTTAAGATTGTATAATTGTATTTTAATTGTTAATTATAAAATTTGATCAGTTGTATACCGCAGACACGCGACAATTATTTAGTTTTATTTATACTAATGTTACATTTGTACCATATCGAATTTATTATGGTTATAAAAATAGAAATTTTTACTGTTTTTTAGATTTAACCCATGAAAGAATTATTCTTCATTATTATATTTTTAAAATTTTAGTTTTTTAAATTTAATCCGTAAGTTTAAAGTTATTTAGATTTAATCCGTAAAAGAATTATATCCATAAAAATTATTATGCAGTATACCACATATTAATTTATATTATAAATACTCCAATTTATTAGATTTAACCCGTGAAATAATTATTTTTGCATTTTTTATCAGCATATTAATAACCATTAAAGTTTTAATTGTTCATATGAAATAATATAGTTATTACTGAATATTAGAGTTTTTAAAAGAAANCTTGATAGATGTTAAAGTAAGTTTTTAATATATATATATATATATAATAATACAAAAAAAACAATAGAATAATATATATATTAAAAACTTACTTTAACATCTATCAAGATCATTTCAATTGTTTCACCAGCAATAGCTGAGTATTGTTTCCACAATCGGATGATTACCTTAATCTTCCACATATTTTTGAAAAGGTTTCAAATCACAAACATTGTTGAAAGAAGCTATGAGAGAATAAAATATATAATACTTGTAAATTGTTAATTTATTTGCTTGGTGATCTCGTGGAAAAGAATGTGATTGGAATTACATATATATAGGGGTAGTAATTTGAATAAGGGTTTTTTTCTAAAAAATTTTTTTAACAAAGTTCACTTCCCTCCAGTTAAGCAATTTCGAAAGAATATGAAATATTTGATTAGGTATTTAATTCTGATTTTTTAGCAAAATTTGTTAATGCAAATCAAGGATTATTGTTTCTGTTAATATGTTAATACCTTTATTTACACAAATCAAGGATTAAGTGTGATATATATGATTCCTTTTTCGGTTTGGAGTATCTCTGTTTTATATACGGGATTAATGTGGTAATTTAATTAGGAAACTTAATCACTTTTGGAGGAGCAAATCAGAAAACACGTCATATCTTGGTTGCCACTATAAGCAAGGATTAAGCTATTAACACGTGATTTGGAAATATTAAATTGATTTAATTGGCATGCTTTTTTTTTTTTAATAACAAATTTCACTTCTCTCCAATTAAAGCAATTTCGAAAGAATTTGAATTATTTGACTATTTCCGATTGTTTGGCAAAATTTGTTAATGCAAATCAAGGATTATGGTTTCTGTTAATATGTTAATACTAGATTTTAACCCGCGGTACACCGCGGGACAATATTTTTACAATATTAAAAAATTAAATTTTTTAAAATTGTATTTGTTTGTTAATTTTGTTTCTTTTGTTTAGTGTTTAAGATTGTATAATTGTATTTTAATTGTTAATTATAAAATTTGATCAGTTGTATACCGCAGACACGCGACAATTATTTAGTTTTATTTATACTAATGTTACATTTGTACCATATCGAATTTATTATGGTTATAAAAATAGAAATTTTTACTGTTTTTTAGATTTAACCCATGAAAGAATTATTCTTCATTATTATATTTTTAAAATTTTAGTTTTTTAAATTTAATCCGTAAGTTTAAAGTTATTTAGATTTAATCCGTAAAAGAATTATATCCATAAAAATTATTATGCAGTATACCACATATTAATTTATATTATAAATACTCCAATTTATTAGATTTAACCCGTGAAATAATTATTTTTGCATTTTTTATCAGCATATTAATAACCATTAAAGTTTTAATTGTTCATATGAAATAATATAGTTATTACTGAATATTAGAGTTTTTAAAAGAAGAAAATATTGCATAGATATTTTTGGTATATAAAGAAGAAAATGTTGTATAGATATTTCTTAAGTGTAATAAATTTCTTAATATATAAATTGTTTTAGGAAATTATAAATCAAATTTGTAGAGACATTTTAGGAATCTAATTGATTCTGTTTGTAGGTGCATTTTTTTAAGGATTAACTTTGTAAATAAGTATAACTTAAAGAACACCAAATGTACATCAATTTATAGAAACACCACGGGATAATTATTTAGTTTATTTATTATAATGTGAGAAATCTGAGGAATCAACCCTTAAGTACCTCAAATCAAGTAATGTAGATGACTAAATCTACATTTTACAATCAAAATATGTAAAGCAAAAATTTCTATAGAAATTCTATACAAACAAAATCTCTAAAGATAGTTTTGATGATTTTATGAGATTAAAACTTTAATGGGTAGAGTTGTTTTTGGAAAAATCGGAATGTATAAATATTATTAAGATTTTATGGCAATAAATGGAACAAATGTTGGTCGATTTAAGAAAGTTTAGTATTTGAGTTTCTCTGCAATGTTATTTATATAATTTTTTTTAGGGGTTAATATTGTAAATAAAAATTTAAATAAGCAAAACTTAAAGGGCATAACACAAAATGTACTTCAAAAATGTTAATATAGATCTTTATTTACGTAAATCAAGGATTAAGTTTTTTTTTTGTGGAAAATTATGAAATTGTTTATATTAATGGAGATCTAATTAGATAATTATATTTATTTATTTTAAATACCAGAAAATTATTTACCAATAGTTGGTTAAAACAGGGTTTTAAGTAAATCTTGATTTGTAAAAAGAGAATAATAGTACAGTTGTTAAGTAATGTCTTGTGAGTTTTTTTTTTTAACCAAAATTATTATGCTCAAAATATTAATATTTCGTAATATATGATTCATTTTATTATTGTTAAACTAATTTACATCATTTTATTTCAACTTTATGTTATTGTTTCATGCAAATATGTAGATGATGTAAATAGTTGTGCTTGAGTAATTCTGAAATGAATATGAAATTAAATAGAAATCTTTCCAATTGAAATACACATATTAATGGATTTATAGAAATCACATTATTGTGCTTATTCCTAGATATGTGAAATCCTTTACTCTTGATCTGTATTAGTTTCGTAAAAATCACTGCTGTAAGAAGCCATGTGAAAATCAGAGATATATAGTTTGTTAGAATTGTGGAGTTGTTTGCTTGCTCTTGTGAGTGGTGATGTCATTGTTAGTGAGGAAAATGATGTATTTATAGGTGAGAGGAAAGGGTCTGGACGTCTAGGTTTAACATTTTTGTGTAATTAAATAAATAATAATGCAGAGAATTGTAAATAAGTACATGTTTTGAGGATTATTTGATAAAAAATATTTTGAGCTCTGTAATGCTGACATGTCAATTTTTTTTTTTCAAATGTGTTTCTCTATTAATATATAGGGGATGTTTAAAAACGGAAAAATTACTAGAACAATATTTTTTATGCTGCAATATATAATACATCTGTTGTATAGTTACGTTAAATTTCAACAATAGCCTCGGTTTGGTTCCCATTGTTTGAATTTATTGGGTAATATTTGACCATCGTAGAATTCAATTTGCTAGTGCAGAATCTGAAACAGAAGTGTGGTTTGTATATTATTTTCGGGTGCTCTCGAATCTTTCGTGTATTTTTCTTGAAATATATATAAAATTGGTTGGTGTGTTTCTTAGGACTTTTCTCTTCCTTGAAATTAATGTTGTGTGTAAGATTAGTAGCTTTCCTTTGGTCGCATATACCAAACGTGTTTCCGTCATTTTCTTCTTTTTCTTTTTCCAAGCACAAGTGGTTTCTAGCTAACTTTTTTAGGTTTTACGTTGTATAAAAATAATTGGCTGCCTTTGGTCACATGATTACAGTAGAGTTTGTGTGATTCGGTTTCAAATCCATTTAATCTATGTTGTACGTACCTTTATTTTATTATACATAATTTAATTTACTTTTAAATTTATTTTGGTTTTATTCGCTTATTAATGTCAAAGATAAGAAAGTTAAACGCAAAAATTCCTAGATTCCATTTGTGTTTGCGTTTACCATATGCATATTTTTCTTAATTTGACAATCTACTAAGATTTTGTGACTTCATTTGATGATGATGATAATGCATTATTTGTGGGTGGTGAAACTGGTGATGTAAACGACTACTCGAAGGCTTATATATATGGTGGGCTGCTAAAGTCTAAATTTGTTGGGTCTGTGCGTCATGTCGTCGGAAGATTTTGACAAGAACTCTATAATTGTTACTATACGTAACTCTCCTCATAGGATAACTCACGTGTCCTTTTTCTCTTGTTTTTTTTCCATATTTCCTCCACAAGAAAATAAAACTTCAGAGATCTTTAAGAGATTTTTAACAAGCCAATTGGGACCAAATGGAGACAATTTCATGTGGGTTAAATCGTATATTTCAGATAGATTAGACAGCTAGTATTGTTTTATCTGCAGTGAGTATATTAAGTCGCTATACGTGATGATCTCGTTAGATATATTTTTTTTCCCTGTTTTAGTTTCAACGATAAGTATTGCCTCAGTGACCTCAGTCCTGCCAGCAAAAACGACACCGTTCATATTCGATTTCGTTATTACTTGTCTTTGTATCAGACTGTTTTTGTTTCTTAGTATGGATTGATGATCTGATAATAGTTTGATTCAATTCTAATAACCTTTTGCATGAAAGCAAAATCTATCAGAACCAATAATTCTAGTGAGATAAACCTCCGCTTTAAAGTCATTATCTCATTATACAAAGAGATCATGAGGGACTTGAGTAAAAAGAAGAGGGCACCGTTTAGGAGTGTAGGTGAAGAACGTGGCGGACACGAGGATGATCTTATTTTCAAATTTAGAAAAAAAAATAGCAAGAAAAAAAATAGCTATTGGCGAATGGCGATGTTGATTTTTCGTTTGTCTTTTAGCGGGTGACGACAACCGAGATTTTTGTAAGGTCATTGAGGAGTTATTTTTGTCTTAATATTATAATGGAAATTATTATGAAAGATTTTTATGGACATTTCATCGAAACATATGTTTAAGGGTTTGGATTTACACGAATCATGATATGTTTTTACAAAATTTATCCTAAGACAATATGTTTTGTAAGGTATTAATCTAACTTTTTTAAGTTTTGAGAATTTGGTTATAGTTTTACGATTACTGCACGAAAGTTCGATTAGAATTAGGTACACTTATGATTATTAGTTATTTTTAATCTGATATAAACTATAGAAAAGCCAAAAGAGAAAAACAATTGTTTGTCGGTCGCTGGATATCACTGGATTTTGCGTTTGACGAAATATTATTATTCTATTTAACAAAACAAAAAATAAATTCTATACACGAGTGTCAAAAAATAAATTTTCCAACGTTATTCAAAAATTTTTTTGGGTATCGCCTCTTCATATTTGGAGGAGTTTTGATTTGTATTGTCCGTTTTTAACATGATATAATATATTATATCATACGTGTTTTATATGGTAAGTGAAAAAGTTTGTATTCTACTCTTGTTGTGCAGAAAGGGGAAGAAATATGATTGGAGATAACTTGGAAACAATATACGTATCTTATGGATCACCTACTGTAATTTGACAAAACCTGATAATAAAATAAAGTCCTTATATCTTAAAACGTGCGAGTTTGCATGGATTGATGTATGAATGGACGATTACTTTTTCTAAATATTCCTTACTATTCTTCTATAAATATTTTAATCTTGGTTTTGTTTCATTGTTGGCTTTTGACATCAGCAATATTAACATCTCTTACTATTCTTCTATAAATAACTTGAATACTTAAGACTTTAAGAGTGGATATGTATATAGAGATAAATTTAAACAATTGTCAACAAAATTAACGTATACCAATATACTATGTATAAACTGACAATTTAGATTTATTCTTCTAACTTTCCATAGATAGAGATAGCGTACGTGGAATAATACATGATATCTATCGTCGTTAGTTGAAATAGTTGACACAAAGAAGAACCTTCATGTTGTAAAACACTTGGTGGACTCTATCCAACCGGCCCATTATCAATCTGTCCGTACGCAGCCTCTCGACCACACTTGGTCGAGAGCCTTTGGCCCGTTAGTCGAAGCCCATCAGCGATAGCATTAGTATGTCGGTTTTACCTTAGGATTTGTAACACTATATATATATGTTGTAACCTCAATTCCTATCAATAATAATCTAAGAGATTTACTCCCTAAACTCCCTAATTTACAACACGTTATCAGCACGATAGCCTCTCTCCCAAAACCCTAAAGCAGCCGCCTATTCTCCCTTACCCTAAAACCCTAAACCGACTTCCTGTTCTTACTTCCATCCGAGATCAAATCCTTCCTGTTCGAAGATCCTCTTGTTCACAAGCAACCCTTAGCTTGTGATCAAAGTTCTCTCGACAGCTTGGTCGAGGTTTGCTGTTCGCGGTTCGTCGATCGGGGGTGAGTGCGAGAAGCTGTTCGCGGGAAGCAAGGAGCTGTTCGTGGGGAAGCTGTTCGTGGTTCGTGGTCAAGAGATATCTGAGGTCTTTAGCTCCCAGATCAATTCCAGTCAGAATCCTTGTGGTGTTAAGGTAAACAAAATTCAAACTTCTTAAAACCACATAATTGAATCTGGAACTAAAAACTATTGAACCCTAAAATATCCAAGTAAACTAACAAACAAATTTAAGATCTATAATCCTATAAACTTTAAAATCTATTCACATAGGATTGTTAGATTGTTTGTTAAATTGCACCAAATTATATCAAGCTTTAAAATTGTTGATTGACTGCTTGATTGTTGCATAAGAACCTAGAACTAATTTAGATTCATAAGGATCAGATTATTACAGATTGTTCTAGGAAATTAAAACTTGGATCATTCATGCATAACAATTAAAATCGGACCATGTTTAGGTTGTTATAAAATCGATTGCATGAATTATATTTTAGGATTGTTTAAACTGTTCTTGAGAAATTCAAGAAGAAAATTCCCTAGATCCTAAATTCATAAACTCGAAAATTTTAGAGTTGTTCTAGGATAATTTCCAAATTAAAATTATAGTACTTATCCTAAATTAATCTGATTAAATAAAACTTTTGCTAAGTTTCTATAAATTAAAACTTTAAATCGGAAATTAAAATATTGGTTAGGATAAGTCCTTAATCAAAATAGTAATTATCCAAATTCCTTAAAAATCAAAAATATTTAATCCTAAATCAAATAGGAAACTATAAGATAAGGAAATCCTATCTAGGAATAAGGAAATTGTTGCATGCATGTAGCTATTTAGTTTTGTTGTCTTGCATGCATGAATTTAAACCGAAAAAACTATAAGAGGCAAGGCATGGTTCGGTCTCAAATACCGCATGACCTAAGGCACAAATACCGCATGACCTGAAAATTATTTGTTGCATGGTTCGGTCTCAAATACCGCATGCTAAATGTCGGTTGTCTATATTTATGCAGATGGCTAATCTCAAGAGCCTAGACTACCCTATTCTGCAAGCTTCCAGAAAGAATTACTTGCAATGGGCCAATGACACCGAAATCTACTTGTCATCAAATGGCCTGAAAGGGTGCATCGATGAGGATATTGAGTCTACGGACAGGAACAAGAGTAAGTGTCTCCAGCACATACATCATCACATTGCTGAGAGTATCAAAAGCCAGTACCTCTTCCTAAGAGATCCTCTCTCCCTTTGGACACAGCTTAAACGCCGTTATGGGCACCAAAAGACGGTGCTCCTTCCAAAGGCAGAGTTTGATTGGAAGAGCCTAAGGATCCTGGATTACAAATCCGTGGAAGAGTATAACTCTGAGCTCTTTAGGATTGTCTCACTCCTTAGGCTGTGTGGGAAAGAGGTGACTGAGCAGGAGCTGATTGAGAAGACATTGTCTACCTTCAGCCCTAATAACAGAGTACTCCAGCAACAATATCGGCACCAAAAGCTTGCTGACTATGGGGAACTCATTGAGTGTTTACTGCTCGCTGAGCAGAACGATGAGTTGTTGATGATGAACAGTGCTATGCGACCTCCTGGTACAGCCCCATTACCAGAAGCAAATAAGGTCGACTTGGGAAAGAAAGCTGTAGTAGAGTCTAATGAGCCTAAGGAGCCTAGTGAGATCAACTACGTCCACAGAGATAGACACTATGGCCGTGGTGGCCGTGGTGGCAGAGGACGTAGTGGTCGAGGGGGCCAGGCTGGTCGAGGAGGCCGCGGACGTGGTGGTAAGGGCCGTGGGTCCTTTAAGCCAAACTCCAAGGCCAAATCGACTTGCCACCGATGTGGTATGTCAAACCACTGGGCCAAGAACTGCAGAACTCCCAAACACCTCATTGATGCATATCAAGAATCTCTTAAGAAAAATCCAGAAGCAAACTATGTACACATCGATGATGAAGGAGACTTCGATCATGAGAATGATGATTTGCTAGGATATGAGACCTCCGACTGCCTCAAAGATGTTGAATGAATTTCGAATTTATTTTGGTTTATTTTCTATGCTTTATGATTTAATTTCCTTTTTAATGTAATGGATAATTGCTTTGAATTAAATTCAATGGATTTTATTTTATAAACTATTCTATTAAAATCCAAAATTCTTGTCCTATTTATAGACATGGCCAAGGACATGAGTGAATTAGTAGTGGATAGTGGCTCCAGCCACACCATACTNAACTTGGGAAAGAAAGCTGTAGTTGAGTCTAATGAGCCTAAGGAGCCTAGTGAGATCAACTACGTCCACAGAGATAGACACTATGGCCGTGGTGGCCGTGGTGGCAGAGGACGTAGTGGTCGAGGGGGCCAGGCTGGTCAAGGAGGCCACGGACGTGGTGGTAAGGGCCGTGGGTCCTTTAAGCCAAACTCCAAGGCCAAATCGACTTGCCACCGATGTGGTATGTCAAACCACTGGGCCAAGAACTGCAGAACTCCCAAACACCTCATTGATGCATACCAAGAATCTCTTAAGAAAAATCCAGAAGCAAACTATGTACACATCGATGATGAAGGAGACTTCGATCATGAGAATGATGACTTGCTAGGATATGAGACCTCCGACTGCCTCAAAGATGTTGAATGAATTTCGAATTTATTTTGGTTTATTTTCTATGCTTTATGATTTAATTTCCTTTTAATGTAATGGATAATTGCTTTGAATTAAATTCAATGGATTTTATTTTATAAACTATTCTATTAAAATCCGAAATTCTTGTCCTATTTATAGACATGGCCGAGGACATGAGTGAATTAGTAGTGGATAGTGGCTCCAGCCACACCATACTAAAAGATAAGAGATATTTCATAAATCTTATAATGAAAAGTGCAAATGTTAATACAATTGCGGGTATAGCAAATATTATAGAAGGCTATGGCCAAGCACACATATTGTTGCCTAACGGAACTCATATTGAGTTATGTGATGCTTTATACTCACCCAGCTCTAAGAGAAGCTTATTGAGCTTTAAAGACATAAGGTCAAATGGTTATCATATTGAAACCAAGGGTGAAGGATCTAAAGAGTTCCTCTACATTACAGAAAATGTGAAAGGACAAAAGAAGATCCTAGAGACTATACCTGCCTTAGCCTCTGGTCTATACCATGCTAAGATTAACATGATAGAAGCCAACTTGGCTAAGCACAAAATATACAAAGAAAGTTTCACTTTATGGCATGACCGGCTTGGCCATCCGGGAACTAACATGATGCGTAAATTGATAAAGAGTTCAAAAGGGCACAACCTTAAAGAAAGAAAAGTTCTCCCTAAGAATCTCACATGTGTGGCATGTGCACAAGGGAAACTTATTGTAAGACCTTCACCAGTAAAAGTCACAAGAGAGACTTTACATTTTCTGGAAAGGATACAAGGTGACATATGTGGGCCGATACACCCACCTAGTGGGACATTTCGATATTTCATGGTGATGATAGATGCATCAACCAGATGGTCCCACGTATGCTTGTTATCCACGAGAAACTTAGCATTTGCTAAGCTCTTAGCTCAAATCATTCGATTAAGAGCACATTTTCCAGACTTTCCACTTAAGACTATACGTCTAGATAATGCTGGTGAATTTACATCCCAAGCGTTTAATGATTACTGTATGTCCATGGGGGTGAGTGTGGAACATCCTGTGGCACATGTACATACACAAAACGGATTAGATGAATCCTTCATTAAACAAATACAATTGATAGCTCGACCATTGTTAATGCGATCGAAGCTTCCTGTGTCGGCTTGGGGACACGCGGTCTTACACGCAGCAGAACTCATACGCATCAGGCCATCTAGTGAACACAAATATTCCCCATCCCAACTCCTATCGGGTCAAGAGCCAGACTTATCCCATCTTAAGACATTTGGTTGTGCCGTTTATATACCAATTGCTCCACCACAGAGAACAAAGATGGGACCACAGAGGAGAATGGGAATATATGTGGGGTATGAGTCTCCCACCATAATAAGGTATCTCGAGCCACTGACAGGAGACCTGTTCAAGGCCAGATACGCGGACTGTCAATTTATTGAGTCCGAATTCCCTATGTTAGGTGGGGAGACCAGCAAGATGAGCAAAGAATTGACATGGAATCAAACATCCTTAGAATGGCAAGATCCTCGAACTATAGCATGTGATGCAGAAGTTCAGAAGATTATACATCTTCAACAGCTAGCTAATCAATTGCCAGATTCCTTTGCTGACCCGAAAAGAGTAACAAAATCGTACATACCAGCTTGCAATGCACCAGTACGTATTGATGTTCACAAGGAACACAATAATCAAGTTGCTACAGAGTCTATGCCACGTTTGAAACGGGGTAGACCATTAGGTTCCAAAGATAAGAATCCTCGGAAAACAAAGAGTGCAAAACAGACCGAGGCTAAGGGAATTCTAGAAAAGCCAGACGTTGTCACAGAAACTCCTACGGCACCAAATGAGGCTCAGGACGCTGAACCTCAAGAGCCTGAAGGAGTTGACAACAATGAGATCTCGATAAACTATATAATGTCTGGAATACAATGGAACCGAAAAGATGTCGACATTGATGATATATTTGCATACAAGGTAGCACTTGAAATAAATGAGGATCATGAGCCCACATCTATACTAGAGTGTACACAAAGCAAAGATTGGCTTAAATGGAAAGAAGCCATAGATGTGGAGCTAAACTCTTTAAAGAAGAGAAGTGTGTTTGGTCCGACCTTAAGGATAACACCAGAAATTAAACCAGTTGGACACAAATGGGTCTTTGTAAGAAAGAGAAATGAGAGAAACGAGATTGTCAGATACAAGGCAAGGCTCGTAGCACAAGGATTCTCTCAAAGACCTGGCATAGATTATGAGGAGACATACTCCCCTGTGATGGATGCAACGACTTTTAGATATCTAATAAGTCTGGCCATAAGAGAAAGTTTAGATTTGCGGTTAATGGATGTTGTAACTGCATATCTATACGGTCCACTGGATAATAAAATTTATATGAGATTACCAGAGGGTATAGAACTCAAAGATAAGAAGAGTTCTAGAGACCAATACTGCATAAGGCTAGACAAATCGCTTTATGGACTGAGACAGAATGGTCGAATGTGATATAACCGGCTAAGTGAATATTTAGCCAAGGAAGGTTATAGGAATGACCCGATCAGTCCTTGTATATTCATAAAGAAATTCGCGAATAAGGGATTTGTAATAATAGCAGTATATGTGGATGATTTAAACATCCTTGGAACCTCTGGGGAAATCGCCCAAACAGTAGGATATCTCAAGAAAGAGTTTGAGATGAAAGACCTAGGCAAGACAAAATTCTGTTTGGGATTACAGCTTGAGTACATAAACAATGGGATCCTTGTGCATCAAAAGGCATACACAGAAAAGGTACTCAAGAGATTTAATATGGAGCAAGCTCACTCATTGACTAGCCCAATGGTTGTGAGAAGTGTAGAAGTGGATAAAGATCCATTTGCTCCTAAGAAGGACAATGAAGAAATTCTTGGTCCTGAAGTGCCTTACCTCAGTGCTATAGGAGCATTAATGTTCTTGGCTAGCCACACTAGACCTGACATATGCTTCGCAGTAAACCTTCTGGCAAGATACAGTTCTTGTCCGACCATAAGGCACTGGAATGGTATAAAACACATTCTGCGTTACCTACAAGGAACGACAGACTTTGGTTTATTTTACACTAACCATAACAAAGAAGGTTTAGTTGGTTTTGCTGATGCAGGTTATCTGTCCGACCCACACAATGGTAAATCACAAACAGGTTATGTGTTTACACACGGTGGTACAGCGATCTCTTGGCGTTCTATGAAGCAGACTCTAGTAGCCACATCCTCAAATCACGCTGAGATCCTAGCCATGCATGAAGCCAGCCGTGAGTGTGTTTGGTTGCGGTCAATGACTCAGCACATTCGGACAGACAGTGGCATGGACATAGACAAATCAGCAACGGTCATCTATGAAGACAATACAGCCTGCATCGCACAACTCAAAGAAGGTTACATCAAGGGAGATCGGACAAAGCACATCCTGCCGAAGTTCTTCTACACACATGAACTACAAAAGGCCAGAGAAGTTCAAGTGGTGCAAGTTCAGTCATATGACAACTCAGCCGATCTCTTCACCAAGGCATTACCGACAACAACATTCAAGAAGCTCACGCACCATATTGGAATGCGGAGGCTTAAGAACTTGAAGTGATGCTTGGAACAGGGGGAGCAATGTGTGCTGTACTCTTTTTCCTTCACTAAGGTTTTGTCCCAATGGGTTTTCCTGGTAAGGTTTTAATGAGGCAGCATCCCCTAAGCACATTGCATCGATCCCTTCCTCGCATAGGCACGGTTGTATCGTCCAAGGGGGAATGTTGTAAAACACTTGGTGGACTCTATCCAACCGGCCCATTATCAGTCCGTCCGTACGCAGCCTCTCGACCACACTTGGTCGAGAGCCTTCGGCCCGTTAGTCGAAGCCCATCGGTGATAGCATTAGTATGTCGGTTTTACCTTAGGACTTGTAACACTATATATATATGTTGTAACCTCAATTCCTATCAATAATAACCTAAGAGATTTACTCCCTAAACTCCCTAATTTACAACACTTCATTTGTTGTTCGAGAGAAATGCCTTCATACGAGAGGGAAAAAAAAAAAAGAATAAGCAAAAAAAAAAAAAAATTATGCCTCCAGATTTGACCCATTTTGGCTATAAAAGGATTCTTTAAGATATGGACCTTATTCATCCTCTCCATTAAACCCAATCAAAGAGTTTCTGTTTTCCTTGTAAAAGATGAAGTTCTCTGCTTCTTCGTCTTCTACTTCGTTCACATGGACAATCTTAATCACATTGGGATGTCTTATGCTTCGCGCGTCTTTGTCCGATGCTCAGCTTACTCCTACCTTTTACGACACTTCATGTCCTAACGTCACCAACATCATAAGAGATACCATTGTCAACGAGTTAAGGTCAGACCCTCGTATCGCTGCGAGCATTCTTCGCCTTCACTTTCACGACTGCTTTGTTAATGTAAGAATTCACTTTTCATACATCTATAGCGTTATGAATTACTGTGGTTCATCTTATAAATATTAATATGTTAGTGTAAAAAGTAGATAAAAACAAAAGTAGATAACAAATATTCTTAGTCATCAGCACACGCAAACTGTCTTAGTTAATACTCTTTTCACGTATGTTAGATGCCATATGTTTGCTTTTCCTATAGAATTAATACTTATCTCTCGTCGACAATGATGTTACTGGTTACTTATTAATTAATTTCTTGCACAAGGATGGTTTCCAAAACGTTTATGAAGTCGGATTCACGAAGATAAATTATTAGTGTTACATTAGTTAGGAAGAGCATATGGTGCCGTACATAGCACGTCAGAAATTTAACATCCATCAATCATTTTTGTTTTTTTTTTGTTAAGGGACATATATATATTAAAAAGACTTTTCAAACATCATTATATTGATAGGTAGAAATATAATCTTCATTGATTACTTGCTTTAGAGGAACACATGACTTTAATGGATTAAAAAAAAGTTTTATCTTAAACTGTTGTTACCTTTGGTAAACTCAAAAGCTATGGATGTAATACATTTATACATTGCCTAATAATTTGTTAAAATAATATTTTGAAATTCTGAAAGGGTTGTGACGCATCGATCTTGTTGGACAACACAACATCATTCCGCACAGAGAAAGATGCGTTTGGAAACGCAAATTCGACTCGGGGATTTCCTGTGATTGATAGAATGAAATCCGCAATAGAGAGGGCGTGCCCAAGAACCGTTTCATGCGCAGATGTGCTCACCATTGCAGCTCAACAATCTGTCACGCTGGTATGCTTCTCCATTGTTCCATATTCATGACAAACATTTTTTCAACTTTATATATCAAATAGTGACTTTACATAAAATCAAACATGACGGAAAAATAGAAAAATTGGGATATTTTTAGTTTTTTTGGAAAGTCACAATCTATACTTATATGAAAAGTATTCAAAATTATTTGAAAAATATTCAAAACGCGTGGCCCCGTTTAGAAATTTTGATAGCCACTCTGTCTCATTACTTGGATTTACCTGGTCTTTGTTAAAAAAAAAAGGATTTACCTGGTTAGGATTATTCGTTTTGACTACATTTTTCGTTAGTCAAAACGAATAATTTTTCATTTTTTCCAAGAAATAGTGCAGCCTAAAACAACTTCCTTTTGAGTATATAATTAATGATTTTATAATACTTGTTTGTATTTTTCTCTTTGAGTATTCGAGTGGTTTATTTGTATATAATGGATACTGTACTATAGGCAGGAGGTCCTTCTTGGAGGGTTCCTTTGGGGAGAAGAGACAGCTTACAAGCATTTATGGAACTCGCTAATGAAAATCTTCCTGGTCCATCCTCCACACTTCAAGTACTTAAAGAAAAATTTGGAAATGTTGGCCTCGACCGTCCTTCTGATCTTGTTGCTCTTTCCGGTAATTAACAAAATATATTACACACCATTTGATGTAATTGCAATTAGCGAGTTCATTTCTAATATAATCATGGTCTTTCTTTTGTTTAGGGGGTCACACATTTGGTAAAAATCAATGTCAATTTATTATAGACAGATTATACAACTTCAGCGAGACCGGTTTACCCGACCCTACTCTCAACGCTACTTACCTCCAGACTCTTCGTGGACTATGTCCCCAAAATGGCAATCTAAGTGCCTTGGTGGATTTTGATCTGCGCACGCCTACGGTTTTCGATAACAAATACTATGTGAATCTGAAAGAGCAAAAAGGTCTTATCCAGAGCGACCAAGAGTTGTTCTCTAGCCCCGATGCAGCTGACACAATCCCCTTGGTGAGAGCATATGCTGATGGCACACAAACATTCTTCAACGCATTTGTGGAGGCAATAAATAGGATGGGAAACATTACACCTCTTACAGGAACTCAAGGACAAATCAGGTTGAATTGTAGGGTGGTGAATTCCAACTCTCTACTCCATGATGTGGTGGAGATTGTTGACTTTGTTAGCTCCATGTGATAATTGTTTATTAAATATGTATGTGGCTACAAGAATACATATCAATAAATAAAACTCTGAAGAATTTACTTGAGAATATTTAAATTTAAAATCTCTGTTTTTCTAGATTTTCTAAAACATATATATATCACTACGTGTTCTCTCGTGCATGTTGTCATAATTCATTTCAACAACAACAATTAAAAAAAAAAAAAAAATAGATACACATGTCACTAAAATATAGATTATTATAGGATTCGCCATATACAGCTCCATATCAAACGTTGCGAGTAAATACGTAAACCTCTATTTCTTCTCTACAAGCTACTACCCTGGCATTAATGATGCCTAACAACGTTGAAAACTACATAGACATCGAACGTGACTAGCTAATGATGCCTAACAACGTTGAAAACTACATAGACATCGAACGTGACAGCTAATCACATGATTGAGGCTGTAGCCAGAGGTCGAGTTGCGGCGGCTGAGAATTTTCTGCTAAGTCCTCGAGTAGAAGATATCTGATTTTTATTTTACTGTATACTGACCATGTTAAATGTTAATACACAAAATATGACCATGTTTCGTTTTTATTAGAAAATATCTGATTTTTTTATCTGACTGTATAATAATGAACATGTTTGGTTTTTATTAGAAAATATCTAATTTTTATCTGACTGTATAATGACCATGTTTATCAAAAAAAAAATACAGAAAATGTGAGAAAGTTTGAGGTTACTAAGTATGAATACCCCAAAAGAAAAAAGCCTCCAAGTTAGTCAAGTTTTGTCTATAAAAGGATTCTTTAAGATATGGATCTTACTCATCTTCTCTCTGGTAAACCAAATCACATCGTTTTCTTTTTTTCTTTCAAAAAATGCATCGCTCTTCCACTTCTTCTTCTTCTACTTCGTTCACTTGGACAGCCTTAATCACATTGGGATGTCTTATGCTATATGCCTCTTTGTCCGATGCTCAACTTACCCCTACCTTTTATGACAGTTCGTGCCCTAACGTTACCAACATCGTACGCGATACCATTGTCAACGAGTTAAGGTCAGACCCTCGTATTGCCGCGAGCATCCTTCGTCTTCACTTCCACGACTGCTTTGTGAATGTAAGATATTTACTTTTTCACATATCTATCACGTTGCTAACTATTGTATGTAACTATGAATCATGTTAATGATTTTTCAATGTTTTTATTCATATTATATTATCTAATTGCATTTATTATTTGAATTTTATTATATAACCATTTTAATGAGATTGTATATAAACATTTCATTAGTTTAGTTTATTTAAGATATTTTATCTTTATTGCGTAGAATTTGGATTTTATAGATTACAAAAAAAATACTAAATATTACATCAGACTGGTGTAAAAATTTAACTTTATATTTATGGATGTGATACACTGACTAACATCTTTTTCAAAACCAAAAAAAAAATATATTGACTAACGATTTGGCAAATGGTATTTTGGACTTTTTAAAGGGTTGTGATGCATCAATCTTGTTAGACAACACGACATCGTTTCGAACAGAGAAAGATGCGTTTGGAAACGCAAATTCGGCTCGGGGATTTCCTGTAATTGATAGGATGAAAGCCGCAGTGGAGAGGGCATGCCCAAGAACGGTGTCATGCGCGGATATGCTAACCATCGCAGCTCAACAATCTGTCACTTTGGTATATGCTCCACTTTATCATTCTTTTTTTCATTACTGTTTACAATAATGAAATAGTCACTTAACAAAGTAAACACGACAACCTGACTTTGTAAACAATATTTTTTCTTTTTTTTCTTGTTTTAGAAGGTCGCACTTAAAATTTCGTATCAACCTTTCAACCATATATGACCAAGAATTCAAACTTATTTTAGGAAAATATTCAAAAGGGTGCGTGGTCCCGTTAAGAAATCTTGATAGGTCGTTTAAATTTATTGAAAAGAAAAAAACAAAAAAAAGATGTCGTCACAATAATATAATTGGTAAGACTACGTTTTATGTTAACAAAAAAAAAAAATTATAATTTCATACTTTTCAAGAATATATTGGAGATGAAAAAAATATCTTCCTATTATATCATCTATGAAATTATTGAACATGTTTTTCTCCTTACGCATTGAAATTTCTGACTGATATCATAGGCGGGAGGTCCTTCTTGGAGAGTTCCTTTGGGAAGAAGAGACAGCTTACAAGCATTTTTGCAACTCGCTAATGCAAATCTTCCTGGTCCAGCCTCCACACTTCAAGTACTTAAAGATCGATTTAGAAATGTTGGCCTCGACCGTCCTTCTGATCTCGTTGCGCTCTCTGGTAATTAATAAAAGGATATTAAACACCAATTCATATAGTTGTACGTAATCACGCTGAGTTTGTTATTAATTTGATCTTATGGTCTTTCTTTTGTTTAGGTGGCCACACATTTGGTAAAAACCAGTGCCGGTTTATTATAAACAGACTATACAACTTTAGCAACACCGGTTTACCCGACCCTACTCTCAACACTACTTACCTCCAAACTCTTCGTGGATTGTGTCCTCGTAATGGTAACCAAAGTGCCTTGGTGGATTTTGATTTGCGTACGCCTACGGTATTCGACAACAAATACTACGTTAACCTTGGTGAGCGAAAAGGTCTTATCCAGAGCGACCAAGAGTTGTTCTCTAGCCCCAATGCAACTGACACTATCCCTTTGGTGAGATCATATGCTAATAGCACACAAACCTTCTTCAATGCGTTTGTGGAGGCGATGAATAGGATGGGAAATATCACACCTCTCACAGGAACTCAAGGACAAATCAGATTGAATTGTAGGGTGGTGAATTCCAACTCTATACTCCAAGATGTGGTTGAAATTGTTGACTTTGTTAGCTCTATGTGATCGATCGA
>NC_025693.1:19625401-19637047 GCF_000633955.1 Camelina sativa
ATCCCTTTGGTGAGATCATATGCTAATAGCACACAAACCTTCTTCAATGCGTTTGTGGAGGCGATGAATAGGATGGGAAATATCACACCTCTCACAGGAACTCAAGGACAAATCAGATTGAATTGTAGGGTGGTGAATTCCAACTCTATACTCCAAGATGTGGTTGAAATTGTTGACTTTGTTAGCTCTATGTGATCGAGAATATATAGTTGACTAAAAATATGTGGCTACAAGAATATATATCAAGTACAATAAGACGCTGTCAAATGATAAATTTGATGAGCAGGTGAAGATCTCGATCAGCGTGTGGAGTATCTCAGTAGCCTTCTGTTTTAATTTTATATATGTTTTTTTCAGCCTTTAATTGAAGGTGTTTTTTTTACTTGGTTTTGGATTATACTATTCTAATAAAAATGATTAAAAGTATTGTGTTACTGATAGTATTTTATTTTTGATCTTTCTTATCTAATCGTATATTTCAGATTAGTTAGCCAGCTAATCTTGTTTATGTGCGGATTTGTGTGATCAAAGAAAGAAAAAATCGCTATACGTGTTCATGATCTCGTTTAATAATATTTATTTTCAACGACAATTATTGCCTTAGCCATGCTAGCAGAAAACGACCTCACTCCTACTCGATCTCGTTACTAAATTGTCTTTGAAATAAAATGTCCGCTACTATGGAGATTGTGTAGCCGCTTAACCGGAAGTCACAAATTGGTTACGTTTCTTTCGGTTACGTACTCACATAGCCACAAATAGGTAAATAGGAGGAATTACTAGCTTCAATTCGATAAATCAAAACCAAACTTTGAAGTTTGAACCAGGAACATTTGATACATTTAATCGGATAGTTTAGTTCGGAGACTATTATATATGTCACTTTTTGGAGAGTTTTTACCGTAAAATTATACATTAAGACATAATTTCCAACAATCAAATCAATTTGGTTTGTTGATGGGGTTCCAACCCAATTGTTAAATTAATGAATATTTAATATAAAAATTATTATTAATTAAATTATAAGATGATGATGATGGCATCATACTGTTGACTATGATATATATATGTTGATATGATGACGATGATGGTGATGTTAATATGATTATGAAAATATGATGATGATGATGATGATGATGATGATGATGATGATGATATGACAATGTTGATGATGATGATAGTTACAAGATGGTAGTATGATGATGTTGATATGATAATGGTAGTATGATGATGATGATGATAGTATGTTGATGTTAATATGATGATGGTAGTATGATGATGATGATGATAGTATGATGATGTTGATATGATGGTAGACCGATGATGATGTTGGTATTATGATGATGATATTGATAATATTAGGTTTATAATGAAGAAATGATGAGCTAGTGGTTAACTCATAAACCCATTATAAACCAAACTCATTTGACTTAAGAACTCATTTAATCATTAACTTATTTAACCCATCAACTCATTAGGGTCAAAATTATAAATTCATTAGGATTCATGAGTTGAGTTGAATTGAGTTGGCTCATTAATCTTGACCCATTTTGACATCCCTAACTATAATACTTTCAATTGATACTAAATATTCATCATAACGTTATTAGTTTATTTCTAGTAATACAAAAATTGATTAAATACCCTGATTATAAATTTCACCAACCTGCATATTCTTATGATACAAATGCAAGTTTTAATTTTCTTTTTAAGTGCTTATTTACCATTATTAATATATTATTTTTTCGTTCTAAAATATATATAGAACTAGATATCTATTTTTTGGAGGGTTAGCCAAACAATCTGAATAAAATCATAGATTTGGTCTATTCAAAAACATATTTCTGAATATTTCATATATTCGATAAATTATACAGTCCAAAAAAAGAATCCAATTAAACCAAACTTAATCATTTTTGTTTATTTTATGATGTTTTTGAGTTACCACCCAAAATGTTTAGCCATGCGCAACGTTCATTTTATTTTATTTTTTCTGCTCATTGACAATATTATGTCTGTTTAAAATAATTGAATCAGAATATATTTGGATAAAATGTAGAATTTTATTTATTATATGATATATGTAATGGTTTAACTAATGTTTTAAAAATATGATCAAATAAAGATGAGAAGAGATTTTTTTTAACAAAATTTTCAGATGCTCCATTAATTAATAGTTTTATAAACAAATGATTTTGATTTCAATAGTTTAATTCCAAAACAATCATTAATAATTGCAATTAAACATAATCTCCACATAATTTCAGTTGTAATTAAAGTAAACATTTCTATGGTTTTCCTTGCCACGTAATTAATTAGTTTGTGTTTGTTTGCTACATATTTTGTTTCTTTAAACTGAATTTGACTAATGGAGTGGTACAACGATTATGATTGATTTAGGATGGAGGGGCCTCCGAAACACGAGTTCACCTTGAAGAATCATGAAAGCCTTTTACGCGCTCACGCCTTTTACAAACAGTTGTTTGGGGGCAACAGAGGATGGGAGTACATTAGCAGAGACTTCTGCGGCTAATAATACCCAAGTTGAACTCAAGTTATCGGACTCCTGCGGCATTGTGGTCTTGATTACATTAGCAGAGACTTCTTCTCGTCAATAAATTATTAAAAAAAAAACTTATTTTATACTCACAGCTTCTTGTTTTGTTTCATTAATTTAATTAGTAGTGGGATTATTGTCGAGTCCCCTAACATCTCTGAGGCCATCGCCAAAGTCCGACTTTCCGGAGCCATCGTCATTTTACAAGAGTTCAAGCATCCTCCTATGGGACTTAAGTCGGTGTCGTTCTCTCTGCTTCTTTTTTTCTCCCTATCAAATCTCAATTACTAATCTTTTAGTCAGAAGTTCATTATCGGATCCTTGTATTAATTAATTGATCTTAACCTAGCTATTTCTTCCATATGTTTTAGTGGTTGTAGAAGAAAAATAATGTCGGCGGGTTGGAACAATGTACAAAGACAATAATTTCAACAAATTTAGGTATTTTTTAATAATAAAACTTAACAATGTGCACGAATCAAAATTAAATACAAGTCCAAACAATAAAATAAACTCAATGAACATGATGATTCCCAATGAGAACAACTAACGATAATAACAACTATTTTTTAGATCTATGTTTACTTTATAGCAAACATATCACCAATTTGAATTGATTGAAAAGATATTTTGACAATGTTTTTCTAAACAAGACGTCAATTCTAACAATTTTGTCTTTGTCTCTGTCTACCAAAACAATCGGAATAGATTTTTAGAAAATAAGCATATTTTGTACAAAATAAACCTTTAATCCCAAGTTTTAAACTTGTGGATTTACAAGAGCTTGAATATCAAATAGGACTATAAGGAGGAGTCCTTAGAATATTGGTAACAAATTAACCCTTAGAATATTGATCATTCCAAAAAGGAATTTGGTAGTTGGACTAAGAAAAATTCCATAAAATGTGTGTGTGGCCTAAGGTATAAATAAACCTTTGCATTTAGTCATATAACATAACTTTGTTATCGAGGTTTTTTAATCCTCAAAACCGTTATAGTTATTAATTGCAATTTATTAATTTATAGCGATTATTAATTTATCGAGTATTTAATTTATAGAGGTTTTACTATAAAGGTACATCCATGTTAATAAATAGAAAAACATTTAAATGATGCATATCTAGATATTTGAAAAAATTAAAAAAATAGTTATTTTTATGACATGTTATAGAGTATTTTATATCATTATAGTTTGAAAAATACAACATAACAATTGATTTATAGATGTGAGCTTTTGAAAAAAAAAATCAAAATGTTAAAGTATACATTATTATATAAACATATATATATATATAACTACATGATTATTAGTTTATGGTATTATTGATATCATATTTTACAAGAAAATTTTCAAAAAAAAAAATATTATTTGAATTTTGCGGCTTTTTACACCAATTTTGCTATTTTTTACACTGGGCCAACATTGGCCCAACCCAATTTGATAAATGGCATATATCCCAAAAGATTGAAATGACAATTTTATAAAAAGCCAACCTTGACGATTTCTCTGTTTATCTACTAGGGTTTTCTTTTTTTATCTCGTCGTCGAGTTCTCTTTAATTTTCCCTGTCGAATCTCTTTCTCTCATAGAAAAAGGTAAATTCCTGGGTTTTTCTACCAATCTCTTTCTCTTTAATCAACCAATTTCAATTTCAGTAGTGTAGGAAAAACAAACAATGTCGGAGGGTGTAGTAATCACTGAGCAGCCTCCAGAAACCACTGGATGGTGGGTAGAGAAAACTGCACGTATGGTTGCAGTAAAGGGACCGGAGCTTGAGAAGTTGATCTTGGACCTTAATATGGACAATAACATATTCGATTTTTTGAAAAGCTCAGACCACCCTTGTCACGCATTGTACCAGCAAAAGCTTGCTGAATACCGTTCTCAGCAGAATAATCAAGGAGGTGGATCTCAGGAGCCTGTATGCGATGCAAAATCCTACCTTCTCAAGGAGATTGAGCTTGGTGTTATTAAGTTCACTGCTCTGTTTGTGGCTCGTTATGGGGATATTTTTCGTGAGTCTTTGATGGAGACAGTGGTTATGAACCCTCGGTTTGACTTTATGAAGCCATCTGATAGCAACTTCACTCTTTATGATGCGCTTGTCGTTTCGTATTCAGGGGTATTAAAACCTTCCAATAATGGTGCTATGGTAGACTCCCTTGTTGATTGTTATTTCAACAGTCTCCAATTAGAGAAGCTGGAGGAAGGTGTGGAGACTGCTGTCATTGATTTGCATGCTTTTGTGGGTGGTCTTGACTGTTTTGCTCACATGGACGATGCTGTGTCACCACCTGAACGCCTTTCAATGATGATGCACTGGCCAATGCAGCCTCAACTACCTGATGATGCTTCAGCTACTCATGATTGTCTAGGCGATGCAGAAACTGCTTTTGCGCCTCCTCCTATAAGGATCACACTCAAGGAGCTTGGTATTATTAAGCTGACATCGCAGTTTGTGGCGCGGTATGGGATGCGTTTTCGCCGGGCTTTGATGATGAGAGTGGCTATGAATCCTCTGTTTGAGTTTATGTTTTTTCGCCCTTCTTCCAAGAAGACAATACGTATGAACCCTCCGTTTGAGTTTATGGATCCAACCGAGATCAGGTTCAATATATTCGATGTGCTTGTTGATGCGTATTCCAGAGTACTAGTGCCTTCCAAAAAACTGAAGAAGAGTGATGCTTGTACGAGGACCGTTCTTGAGAACTTTTCTAACTGTCTTCAATTGGAGAGGCTGGAGGATGGAGTGGAGGAGACTACTTTGATTGATTTGTTTGCTTTTGTGAGTGGTGTTGACTGTTTTGCTCACATGGACGTTGCTGAGTATTCAGCTACCATGCCACAACCTGAACGCCTTTCAGTGATGATGAAGCGGTTAACACAACAAACTCAGCGGCCTTATATGCTTTTGCAGCTTCCATTGGGATCTCAGCTTACTAATCACGGTGTTGGTAAACAATATGAATGTATAGGTGATACTTCTTTACGTGCTCCTATTCTAAGAAGCCTAACATTTAGAGTCCCTGCTATGGGGATCACACTTAAGGAGCTTGGTATTATTAAGCTGACAGCGCAGTTTGTGGCGCGGTATAGCTCTGAATTTTCGTGTGCTTTAGAGAAGGTACCATCGTTTGAGTTCTTGGATCCTTCCGATAGCCGTTTCTATTTTTACTTGGGGCTGTTTAATGCGTATAGAAAAGTGTTAAAGTCTTCTATCAAGCTGAAGAAGCCTGATGTTTGTATGTTGTCGACCGTGCTTGAGGGTTTTCACCAACGCCTTCGATTATGCGAGCTGCAGAAGGGAGTAGAGATAGCTATGGTTGATTTACATGCTTTTGTGAGTGGGGTTGACTGTTTTGCTCACATGGAAGATGACGACTATTCTGCAATCATGGATCCACCTGAACGTACTTCAATGATGATTGACCAGCTAACACAACCTGATCAGGAGGCTCAATCCTCAAGGGAGCAGCGTTTAAGACGTGGATATGATTTTCCATATGCATTTGGTGCTAAGATCACGCTCAAGGAGCTTGGTATTATGAAGTTCACAGCTCTGTATGTGGCGCGTTATGGGATGCATTTTTGTCACGATTTGATGAAGGAAGTGGTTATGAAACCTCAGTTTAAGTTTATGGAGCCAACTAATAGCATGTTCAGTTTATATAGTGTGATTGTTGATGCATATTCCAGAGTATTAGAGCCTTCCGATAATGCCTGTACGAAGACTGTTCTTGAGGATTTTTACCTCCGTCTACAGTTGGAGAAGCTGGAGGTGGAGGAGGAAGAAGCTATGATTGATTTGCATGCTTTTGTGAGTGGTGTTGACTATTTTGCTGTTCTGGAGGATGCTGACTATTCTGCTTTAGTGCCACCACCTCATAGTCAGTTTGCAGACGCTTCAATGGGGATGATGCCACGACCCGAGGAACCAGAGGCAAAGAGACAAAAGCTTGACGACAACACAACAAAAATAGTGTGAAATAATATAGAACTTTTAAATTTTTACCTAATTCAATGGCTGTAAGTTACATGTTTGTTCTAGACAAAATCTTAAAACGTTACATATTAAGAAATCGAGGGTAGAAAGGGATTTAGGATTGTTTCCACTTTAACCTCTCTTGTGTGTTTCTTTCATATGCTTTGCCATCTTTGATAGAGCTAAAGAAAGCAAATCAGTAACCCGAAAGATCATGATTGATCAGTATATACCAAAATTGAGGTCCTGTTAGAGGGGATTTTGGCATGAGCAAGCATTTTTCTAAAGAATGGGTTGAAACTTCAATGCACAACTGAGTAACCCACGAACTTGAAACCAATTTAAAACAAAACTACACCGTTCAAAAATCAATTGAAAAATAGCTCCATGCCACAGATTTATTCTTGGGCTACATCTCCAAGAACTTGTTCATGTTTGTTCCATAAACCTACGCATTGCTTTGTTTGGAGTTTGGTTCATGGAATTGTTTTCTCTGGCGCAGCTTGACTGAAAACTACCACAGCATCAACACTCCTTCTGACTTGTTCACTTCGGTTGCTTAGACGGGTGTGTAGTTGGGAATAATAGTTCTCTAATTTGTCCTTCTGCGTTGTCTTCTGATGTTGCCTGCACGAGTTTCGATTGGCATGTAATGTTATAACATGATCAATTACTCTGTTAATTAAGACACAGTTTCTTTACATAACATAGATCAGAAACAAGATTTTAGAATATCAAAGTAGAGAACTAATTTACCCTTGTCGAGAATGCAAACCGCAATGATTCAATTTTAGCTCCTGCGCAAAGCCTGAGGTCAAAACCCAAGGAATCTATCTCAATCAACTTCACTTCCTGCAAAATAAATAATTTAGTTCGTAACACAACCTCAACCTACAGAAATTTCCTGTTAAATTTCAGTTCGTAACTAGAGCTTCTAGAGTTAAGTTGCAGCTAATTTACCTCTGCTTGAACACCGTTATGTCTCCAACACAGAGATTTGAGGGCTTCAGTTAGTTTATCACCAGATTCTTCTAAACGGCTTATGATTGCAGCTGATGCATGAGCAATAGCATCAGGTTGTGCTTTTCTGACATCTTCCACCTCAACTTCAGTCTGTTCCCAAAAGTTAAATGACGCTAGTAAGCATAAGCTTGCAACAAAAAGAAGAATCTCTAGAAAAGAACTGAAGCTTGAAAAGGAGAACCATAAGAGTAGCAAAATATGAAACAAAGCAAGAACAAGCGTAACACAGTTTTCCAGATATGCAACCATGGTTAGATAGAAGAGAAAGATATTTCGCACGAACATGGATAAACTAGTTGAGAAGCTTTATTGCAAACCTGATCCCCTTGTGCTGTAATAAGCTGAATTCTTATCATCTCCAGCTTGTAAAATGCGACCACATTTCTTGGTTTTTCACCCTCCGATGAATCTATCTCAGATTCTTCACCACCTGCCTTACTAATGTCTGCAAGTTTCTCTTCTAAGTTTTCTGCATCCTTGTTTCCGCTCGTAATTGTAGAATTGCTGTCAGCAAGTCTCTTTTGGATATCTGAATAATCTTCCACTAAGATATGACTCAAAAGTCCCTGGATAGCAAGACCAGCAGATGGCTGATCCATCCAATCAACAGGATCATTCGAAGCAACCTAGATTTAACAAAAAAAAATGTGTTAAAAAGTTAACCTCAGTCATTCTATTTTAGCCTCAGGAGTTAAATGATCTTCCATATCGTTTTTATATAGAATCACAACACATTTTTTAGAATTTGAGACTATAAGTTAACCTCAGTCATTCTCTTTGCAAAGAACATGGGATGACAACTCCTCATTGTTTCCAAATTTGCCCAGTCTCCAAGCGATTCATCATCATCATCCTCATCATCATCGTCATCATCCTCATCATCATCGTCGTCTTCATCTTCATCCTCTAGAACAGCAACCCATTCCTGAAGTCAAGAATATCGTTCCTAGTGAAGCATGCTAAGACATGGCAAAAGTATTCCTCTCATAGACTTCCTTAGTGACTTAATATAAAAGACGAAATTTTTTTTGTTAAACCTCCTCATCTTCGTCATCTCCTGTATCCTCACTGTCATCTTCTCCTTCATTCTCATCATCATCAGTTTCAAAGTCACTATCAGATAGACCCATCAGCTCCATTTCCTTGATCATCTCCATTGTATCAAAACCTACTATTACTTGCTGCAATTCATCCACAACATCTTAAAGGTTAGTACATATTAAGGTAGAGAAAAACCTACACAGAACAGTATAATCAATAGAAACATATCGCTAGAAGGCTGCTTATTGATCCATATGTGTGCGTTTAGATTTATAATAATGTAGAATAAACAAAAGAATTGAAAAACGTCACAAGATAGCTGCTTTAGCTAATCTAACAGAAAAAAAGGAACAGATCTCTCATCTGACAAAGCTTGGAATCAAAACACTTGGAACATACCCCATCTTGCTACACATATAATGTAAGTAGGATATGCATAACATACCACATAGTTATTTTCAGAAGTAACAGACTGCATGACATCCTCATCCTCCTTTACTTGAAAGTATAAATCTGAAGAGCATTAGGGTAATTCAATTTAATTTTGATGGTGTTAGGTAGATTAAATCATGACAGGGAACTAAGGATGATTAGTTTTTCTCTTACTTCCATTCTGATCTGTTATATATGGTATATCTGGCCAGAGAATATTCTCATGAACTCCATCACCAATTGAACCTGTAAGCATCAGGGTTCCTTTATTGTTCACCTGAACAAGACACACTACGGGAAATGTTAGATGCACAAAAACGGATCATGAACAAAAATAAATACAAGAAAACTGAAAACGGAGGAACATATACGATGCAGACTTACATAGACTTTGACAAGATAAAAAAACTTTTCTCTACCACATAAGAGGATTCTATAGAGGAGTAGAGGACTACTGAAAATTGATAGATGAATATATGAAGCAACCCAACCCATAATAGGAGCAAGCAAAACTACTAAACACACTAACATGTGACGACAACAACAATGCATGTAATGTAATGCATTGGTCCAACAATGTTTTCACCAAAAAGATAGCTTATGCTGATTGAAAAGACGCAATATAACACCTCAATGATGGTTCTAGTAGTTTCTGCAGGTGAAAGCCTGGAATCTCCGGCATTCTGTGGCAAGGAGGTTCTGATTTCTTCTGAAGGATGATACCTTGATTTGCCAGTTTGCTTTTCTGGATCTGAAGCTGAATCTACGTACTCTGCTGTGGCTTGAATTCGTTTCTTCCTTGGGAGTTTTTTTGAAAAATAGTCACCTTTGTACTTCAGAAGTCCACTCCTAGTAAAGTGCATATAAGTCAATTAATTTGTTTTACCACAAATATGAATGTGAGAATTTGAAATATCAAAGCAAAAATTCAAAAGAAACGATTTTTGAGACTTTGACTGGTTCCAAGGTTCACAGACAAAGTATCTAACGTAGTACTAAATTTTTAACATTCAAAGTTAACAAGAAACACAACTGCATTACTACTAAGTATCTATAAACGAAAGATAAGCCATTTAAAAACAAATCCAACCCGTGAAACTAATATCTAATTCAATGACGGAGCAAAGTCAATTTATCAGTGTACCCATCAATATGGTTTAGACGTTGAGGCTGAAAGACGCGGCGAGAAGCATAATGGAAGCAACTTCCTCCTTCTTCCGAGGTCGAATTAGAACGATACTCTGCAAAGTAATACAAAGCTTTTATGAAGAATGTAAAGAAAACATTCGAATAACAGAGAGAGGGGAATAGAGATTACGGAGTAACGCCGTCGAAGAGCAAAATCCGTTGGGGAGACGTAAGGCCATAACCGACTCAAACATCGGTAATACTACTACTGTTATCTCTAACCTTTCGCTGTCTATCTCTCTATCTCTGAGTCCTGAGCTCAGAAGCTGAAGAAGAAGGATTTTCAGATTAGCCTATCTATTTGGTGAATTTTTCATTACCAGTGATAACGTGTCATATTCTAATTGGTATAAACCCAACAAGATATTGTCTTAAAAAGTGTAAAACTCTCACCATCATCAAAACGCTGCGTTTTGATCTGTAATGTTTTTTTTGTTTAACATTTAGTTTCTCAGTCACCAATAGTCACCACAAGAGCAAACACCAAACCGGAACACATGAAATCTATTGGTGTCTCTGATGATGATCTCCCGAGAAGTTATCTGCGAGATGAGCTTTGCTGCAACATGACAATCTCCACAAATCCTAAGATTCTTCGTTATTCTTATGGCGTTATTACTGTCTTCTTCCACTGTGTTCATGAGAGCAAACACAATGGCTAACTTCTCACTGTGAACAGCTAAATGCGTTTCTTTATCTTCTTCCTCTACGTCGTGAAGTGCTGATTCTGAATCAGGAACATAACCTAACTCTTTCATTTTCTTTACAAAAACATCCAGCTCTCTGTATATCTCATCGGACTGCGGGTGTGACCTGTCGCCTACTAAGAATGTATGAATTTCTCCATTGACCTCAACATTGCTTGATCCGGGATTTTTCTTTAACCCTTTGCTCTTCATTATATGTCTGATGTTTGTCACTTCTTCCCATCTTCCAGCCTTTGCGTATATGTTAGAAAGCAATACGTAGTAACCCGATTGCTCTGGTGCTAACTGGAAAAGTTTATCAGCTGCTAGTAGACCGATTTCGGTATCAGAATGCACCCTGCAAGCTCCTAATAGCGCTCCCCAAACTCTCTCGTTTGGTTCCAATGACATTTCTTGTATGAATTTGTAAGCTTCTTTCACTTTCCCGGCTCGGCCAAGAAGATCCACCATACAAGCCAAATGCTCTAACCTAGGAGTGATCTTGTAATGATCTGTCATGAGTTTGAAATAACTCCGACCTTCTTCTAGTAATCCTGCGTGGCTACAAGCAGCGAGCGTTGTGACAAACGCAATTGAATCAGGGACGAGACCCGAATCTTGCATTTTCGAAAACAATGCCACTGCGTCACAGCCTTTCCCGCTGAATCCATAAGCTGAAATCATAGCTGTCCAAGACACAATATCACGTGACTTCATGTTCTCAAACACATCTCTC
>NC_025693.1:19638724-19640496 GCF_000633955.1 Camelina sativa
CCCCATTTTGAAAAACATATCTTTAACATATTTAACGTTTTCAGGAGTTGTATTGCTCACTGCAGCTAACAGACTAGCCATCGTGCCAGCATCATGGCTTATCTTCACAGATTCCATTTCCTTACAAACTTGCAAAGCATCATCAAATCTCTGATTTTGCGCATAACAAGCAACTAACGAGTTCCAAGAGACCACATCTCTTCTTGACATCTCATCAAGTACAAGCCTTGCTTCAGATAAAAATCCACACTTTCCATACATAGAAACTAAACCATTACCAACAAACAAAGTCGAAGAGAGCCCAACTCTTGTAGCAGACCCATGAATCTTTTTCCCAATGAGAATATTCCCAGAGCAAGAACACGCCTTTAGAACACACGGGAAAGTGTAATGATCAGGTTTAACATTACATCCACACATCTTCCCAAACACTTGAATACCTTCACGATAAAACCCATTATTCACATAGCTTCTGATCATAACATTAATGATAATTACATTTCTCTCAGGAATTTCCTCGAACACCTTGCGTGCTGATGCCACATCTTTTATAGATGCATAAGCTCTCATAAGTTTAACACCCAAAGACGAATTGTGGCGTAAGTCTTTCATAATGACCCTGGAGTGGACTGTTCTAAGTGTTCTGAGATCTGGGTAAGTGTCAAGTACCTGACCAAGCAGGAGAGCTGTCTCCTGTGGTGAATCCTGATCGAGTTCCAATTTGGGTAGGGAAGATGATACTTTTCGTGATTGAAATTTTCTGAATTTCGGAAAACGGAGAAGACAGAGATCGACATTGATGCGTTTCATGAGCTTTGAAATCGAAACCTCATCACTATCATCAACGGCGTATATATAAGGCGACTAGCGAGATCAAATAGCAACGGTAACAAACTAAACCGGTTATAGAGGTTCAACCATCAATTATAGTTAAACCGGATCAGACCGGTCTCACATGGCCAATTGGGTTTTCACATTTGATGTTTTAACAAGGTAAATCATTAAAACTTGATTTTGATAAAGTCAGCTTTGAGCTTTTTAATCAGTCACAAGGTTCATAGCTTGTTAATTGTTAATTTGTTATATGTCCTTCGGACATATTGTCCCATTAGATTTTT
The DNA here is from genome assembly GCF_000633955.1 of Camelina sativa. Taxonomy (NCBI): domain Eukaryota; kingdom Viridiplantae; phylum Streptophyta; class Magnoliopsida; order Brassicales; family Brassicaceae; genus Camelina; species Camelina sativa. The sequence continues at coordinate 19,639,843 of NC_025693.1, forward strand.
TACTAAGTAGGTTTAAGATTTTTTCAAGGATTGTTTTACTTTAACATCTACATGGTCTTTTAATTTCACATTAATAATCGCTACAAATTAATAAATTGCAATTAATAACTATAATGATTATGAGTAGGGGTGGGCAAAAAAACCGAAATCCAAAAAACCGAACCGAACTGAACTGAAATAATAGGTTTGGTTTGGTTATGGTTAAGTCTAAAAATCCGTTTGGTTTTCATTTAGTTAAGCATTTGGTTTAGGTTTGGTCTGGTTAAAAACCGTAAAACCGAATGGTTTTTTTGGTTTTTTAAAAAAATTTAGGATAAATTAGATATAATTAGTTTCTCCAACTTATAACTTTAAATTGTATAACAATATCAATATTTTTTTTCTTTATTGGGCTTATAGTTATTGATCTCTTAGTAATCTATCGAATTACAAAACTAAATTTGGATTCTATTTTTTTATTTATGTTTAGGTTTTACTTTTATGTTTATTTTTAGTTATGTATCAACTATCTATTTTTTAAAAGTATAAAATAACCATTAAAAACCGGAACCAAACCGAAACCGAACCGAACTGTGATACATATGGTTTTTATATGGTTCCATTTTTTATGAAACCGAAAAAACCATAAACCGAAAAAACCTAACCGTAACCAAA
>NC_025693.1:19640790-19672367 GCF_000633955.1 Camelina sativa
TTAGTTAAGCATTTGGTTTAGGTTTGGTCTGGTTAAAAACCGTAAAACCGAATGGTTTTTTTGGTTTTTTAAAAAAATTTAGGATAAATTAGATATAATTAGTTTCTCCAACTTATAACTTTAAATTGTATAACAATATCAATATTTTTTTTCTTTATTGGGCTTATAGTTATTGATCTCTTAGTAATCTATCGAATTACAAAACTAAATTTGGATTCTATTTTTTTATTTATGTTTAGGTTTTACTTTTATGTTTATTTTTAGTTATGTATCAACTATCTATTTTTTAAAAGTATAAAATAACCATTAAAAACCGGAACCAAACCGAAATCGAACCGAACTGCAATACATATGGTTTTTATATAGTTCCATTTTTTATGAAACCGAAAAAACCATAAACCGAAAAAACCTAACCGTAACCAAACCGAATTACATATGGTTTCTTTATGGTTCCATTTTTATAAAACCAAAAAAATCGTAAACCGGAAAAACCGAACCTAAACCAAACCGAAAAACCGAATGCCCACCCCTAATTATGAGAATTGAAAAACGTCGATAACAAAGTTATGTTATATGACTAAATGCAAAGGTTTATTTACACTTTAGGTCACACACACATTTTATGGAAATTTTCTTAATCCAATTACCAAATTCCGTTTTGGAATAGTCAATATTCTAAGGGTTAATTTGTTACCAATATTCTAAAGACTCCTCCTTATAGTCCTATTTGATATTCAAGCTCTTGTAAATCTACAAGTTTGAAACTTCGGATTAAAGGTTTATTTTTGTACGAAATATACCTATTTTCTAAAAATCTATTCCGATTGTTTTGGTAGACAGAGACAAAGACAAAATTGTTAGAGTTGACGTCTTGTTTAGAAAAACATTGTCAAAATATCTTTTCAATCAATTCAAATTGGTGAGGTGTTTGCTATAAAGTAAACCTATATCTAAAAAATAGTTGTTATCATCGTTAGTTGTTCTCATTGGGAATCATCATATTCATTGAGTTTATTTTATTGTTTGGACTTGTATCTTTTGATTCGTCAACATTGTTAAGTTTTATTATTAAAAAATACCTAACTTTGTTGAAACTATTGTCTTTGTATATTGTTCTAACCCGCCAACACTATTTTTCTTCTACAACCACTAAAACATATGGAAGAAATAGCTAGGTTGAGATAAATTAATTAACACGAAGATCCGATAATGTACTTCTGACTATGAGATTAGTAATTGAGATTTGATATGGAGAAAAAAAAAAAAGAAGAGGGGGGATCAGAGAGAGAGGTGCCCATAGGAGGATGCTTGAACTCTTGTAAAATGACGATGGCTCCGGAAAGTCGGACTTTGGCGATGGCCTCAGAGATGTTAGGGGACTCGACAATAATCCCACTGCTAATTAAATTAATAAAACAAAACAAGAAGCTGTGAGTATAAAATAAGTTTTTTGCTAAATCAAGATTGACTGATTTTTTTTATATTTAATAACAGAAGAAGTCTATGCTGATATATTCAAGACCACAATGCCGAAGGAGTCCGATAACTTGAGTTCAACTTGGGTATTATTAACCGCACAACTGTTTGTAAAAAACTTGAGCTCGTAGAAGGCTTTCAGGGTTCTTCAAGGTGAACTCGTGTTTGGGAGGCCTCTCTATCCTAAATCAATCATAATTGTTGGACCACCCCATTAGTTAAATTAAGTTTTAAGAAACAAAATATGTAGCAAACGAACACAAACTAACTAATTACGTGGCAAGGAAAACCCTAGAACATTTACAACTGAAATTATGTGGAGATTGTGTTTAATTTCAATTATTAATGATTGTTTTGGAATTAAACTATTGAAATCAAAATCATTTGTTTATAAAAGTATTAACTAATGGAGCATCTGAAAATTTTAAAAAAATCTCTTCTCATCTTTATTTGGTCATATTTTAAAAACATTAGTTAAATCATTACATATATCATATAATAAATAAAATTCTAGATTTTTATCCACATATATTCTGATTCAATTTTTTTAAACAGACATAATATTGTCAATGAGCAGAAACATAAAATAAAATGAACGTTGTGCATGGCTAAACATTTTGGGTGGTAATATGTGGAATTACCAAACACATTCAGATATCTTATAATATGTGGAATTACCAAAATTTTATGTATACTAGAAAACTCATTAATTGACCAAAAGTCCCGAAGATGTATGGGATTTGGCATAGAACTCATCAACTAACCAACCTCAAAACAAAAAAAAAAACAAAAAGGATCTTCATATACTTAATGAGATGTCCAAAACGTTTCAGTACGTTTCGTTACGATTATTTAAACCTTTCTTCAATAAACCTCAAAAGTCCCTAAGATGTGTGTTTTCATGCTTTGTACGTAAATTACCAACCAAACCATACGCAAAAAGTGTAATTTCTTTACCGGGTCATCTTGATCATATATCGTCAAAAAAATTCTACTTCCACTCCATGGGTCCCACTGAAAATCTTCAGGTTACATTCACGGGTGACTGCAACTGTGACCACTTATGTTACTAGTTACTAATCAAGCCTCCTAACCGAACACATATGACATATAATATAACACTTAACATGCAATCTTGCGTCCATTACTCATTAGCTTCGAATTTGTGAACTTCAATCTCATGATTATATCTTGAACAATTCTTTAGCAGTGTGGCATTATTCACACTTTGTAAGATAATTTCTTAAAGTAAACTCAGCATTCGTTTTGTAGTTTATTACAATGAGCTCATAGTCTTGGGTCAGAACCATATTCATTGAGCTATATATGAAAATAAAGTCAAAGTGAAAGTGCAAAAATATCAATTAATATTAAAGGTTCCGTCTCAACATCCTGTGAGTCTGTGACGTGGCACGTTTATTTGTTTTGATATTGCCAAAAAACGTCAAATAGTTACATTTAATTTCACAATTGGTCCTCTTACAGTTTTGTCGTCTTCTTCAGTGCGAGCGAGAGAGATCGTACGAATCGTTTCTGCAGGGGAAGGGTCATGGAACTGTACATATTGTTTGACCCACCGAGAAAACATGAGCACGAATCGAGGCTTAGCAAGTTCATTTCCTCACAAAAAACCCTAACTCCCCCTCGGCTCTGTTCTTCACCGCCGTGTAGAAATTTTGATCAGGTTCGTCTCTCTGTTTCATCTTAAAGCTTGTTTGATCATGATAGTGCTCTTTTACGATTGTATTTGTGCTCATTGGCTCTAAATTTCTCGTTTTCTGTGCTCGTTGGCTCTAAAGTTCTCGTTTTTAGTCTCTTCCTTTTTGTGTTCTGCGTATTTTTGTGCTCATTGGCTCTAAAGTTCTCGTTTTTAGTCTCTCCCTTTTTGGGTTCTTCGTTTTTGCGCTCGTTCTCTCTAAAGTTCTCGTTTTTAGTCTATCCCTTCTTGTGTTATGCGTTTGTGTGCTCGTTGGCTCTAAAGTTCTCGTTTTTAGTCTCTTCCTTTTTGTGTTCTGCGTATTTTTGTGCTCATTGGCTCTAAAGTTCTCGTTTTTAGTCTCTTCCTTTTTGTGTTCTGCGTATTTTTGTGCTCATTGGCTCTAAAGTTCTCGTTTTTAGTCTCTCCCTTTTTGGGTTCTGCGTTTTTTGTGCTCATTGGCTCTTTAAGTTCTCGTTTTTAGTCTATCCCTTTTTGGGTCCTTTGTTTTTGTGCTCCTTGTCTCTAACTTATCTAACTGTTTACAGGGTTTTGAGTAGATTCTGTTATGGCCTTGATACGCACGTTGTCACTCAGATCTTTGTTCAGTGCTCGTTGCTACCAACCATCTTGCACTGGTATCATTCTTCGTGACAATGAACATGGAAAGAAGCCAAATTACGGCTCTTTTTTTCATCAGAGATCCTTTACCAGCTCTATTCTCTCTCAGCTGCTCAGAAGCTCTTCTTCACATTTCTCTCTACGCCCTCCTTTTGGTGTCTCTATCTATCCTCGCTCTATGTCGACTTCTCATGTTCCAGGCTCAGATGTGAATGGTCTTGCTGGAACTACTATAGATTCGGTGGTGGAACATGTGGCTTCGCTGACAACTAGTCATCAAAGTTTCTGATGCTGCTATTAATCCTGTGGTCCATTTTGATGTTGTCCAGAAGATCATTAACAACCCCGCTCATGATTTATATCCAAAAATGGAGGCTACACAGATATGGTATCGGAACAGTAGGCAACATGCTTGTTTAAAGGCTACACAAATTTAAAATTAACAATATATCTCCCAAGATTTGTCCTTTCTTTCACAACCATCGACTTGAGCCTATTATCGAAGTTGCTGAGTGTTTGGATGATTCTAATTTCTAGCTATCACGCATTGCATTAACCTATAGCTTTGGATGCAAGTGTTTTTATGATGGGCAATCATACTTTACGTCTTTCTTGTGTGCTACATGCAGAATCAGTTTGCTCTTATTCTCTTCTTCTTTTTTTTTAACTACTGTTTGATACCCCAGATGCTAAGAGAACACGTTGCAGCATACGTGGAGATTCATGATGAGGTATCATAACTCTGCTTCTCTTAAAATGCCCTATTTTGTTACCATATTATTATCAGTCATGCATGAGTGTGTGACGCGAATCTTAACCCAAAAACATTCCCAGATTATATTTATTAAGTAGCAGATTTATATACTCTTTTGCTTAGGAAGGGGATCCAGCTGCTCTTGCTAGACATCTCAGAGAGATCGACAATTTGTTGGACGAGTAAGCACCTTTTTACTTCGTTGAAGTGTGTGATAGACTATAATTACAAGCTGTTTCATGATTTCTTTGGGCTTTTCTTCTACCTACTGCAACATTCCACTTCCAACAAAACTGCGGATAAATTGAAAATTATGTCACTGACCTGACTTCATATCCTTATAATATTGTTTACAGTAACATTGGTTCTATAGCTATTATTATAGAAGTCGTCAGTGGTTGAATATAGGCTCAGAGTTGAGTGTTTGAAATGTAAATGACTTTGTACGGAATGTTTCTTGCGGACAATCATATGATATGTGTAGAATTTGCATGTAAAATGCAGCATAAATCACCTGTGACAGAACCTCTTGCATGATACTCTGCACTGCAGCTAAGCTCTTTCATGTAAATTTCATATTAGTTGCATCTTGCATGCTTCCCCATATCAACCTAACTGTTGTCTTGTTTTTGATGATGTAGGTTTGGTGGTCTCTATAGTGGTACTCGTATTCTTTGTTTTTCGCGGGATGCGAAGATTATTTTAGGGTTACAGAGTTGGGCGTTTTGCTGCATGGGCCTAACAGTAAGAAACTCTATGATGCTTCATAATCAGTTCAGGCATGTGATTTCTTCGTATTTCATTAGGGGCTTCATCCCAGTAATATTTCTTTGCTCCCCAGATCAATAAAATGGCAGAGAAAGTAGCATCCTTTAAAACAGGCGGTGCACTATGGTTCACTGATCTTACAACGGCTGATACATCATTCATCTTCCCACTTCTAACAGGATTGACTTTCTGGATTGCAGTAGAGGTATCATTAACAGTGTTTTCGATATATATAACAAGTATTATGTTCTTGTGGTTGGTTGTGACTGATTTCTTAATTTCGAACATCATCACAGTGTGATGCAATCGCAGGTTTTGAAGGATTAATGCTCCCCAAACATTGGACACGGATGTGGATCATTCCCATGTTTGTTATGGGAATATTTTTTTCAAAGGTGAAGTTCTAACTTTTTTACCACGTAGGGAATTTGATTAAACTCAGAACAGATGATGATGTTAATTGTGTGTAAGTTGCAGGCTGTACATTGCTATTTGATAAGTTGCATGCTGTTCTCCATTGCGTTTATGCACGGTATGTTGCTGAGGTTGCTATATCTATCTGATCTATCTCTTTTGTGTGTAGTGATTCGCTGTCCTGGAGTGAAGAAGCATTAAGGCATTCCAGAGATCCCTAAATATTTGGCTATAATGTTGAACAAGAAGAACTTTTGAATGTAGGCAAGAAAGACGCATGAGTTTTGTGTAATCGACTGACCAAAAAAGTTTTTGTTTAGCAGTGTTTGTGGCATTTATTCACAGTTTGTAAGATATTTTCTTAAACTAAATTCAGCATTCGTTTTGTTAGTTTATACAATGAACTCTTAGTCTTTGGGTCAGAGATGAAGGATCATGGTACCACAACTCTGTTTCTTTAGAAGCCGTTTTACTGCAACATTACAATTCCATAAATTTCGTTCAGACCAATTGAAATATATGTCACCGACCTGACTTCATGCATATCCGTAAGATATTGTTTACAGCAACAGAAAAAAGAGAAAATGTCTCTGCTCTCAGTAGATAGTTCTAAAGAGGCTATAAAAGTCTAAAAGATTCGTATGGATATAAAAGTAGTCTTCAGATTCTGGTTGTTATGTTCAAGTGAAAGACGATATAAGTTGAGCTTTTTTGGAAAGAAGTTGATCAGTTTGTGTATGGAGTGTTTCATTAATTGCTGACACTATCGAGCATCCTTTGTAGTGCGTTTTATCACAGTTTGGGAAATATGGGAAAACAAGAGTGAAAAAAGAAGCTAAAAGTAGTTTTGGATGTTACGATCTCTCACATCTATTATTCAGTATAAACCAACAAGTTCATCATATTCTAAATACATTTTAGATTAACCCCTAAAACAAATACCATATAGCAGCTAGATATTACAGTGCAGTGCAGAGAAATACAGAACAGAGAATACTAGATATTAGTAGTGAGAAGTGTATTTAGGAATTAAAAGTTTGTAGATGCATAATAAAGAGCATCAATATCAATTTCATTGAAGAAATCAGAAGAGAAGAAGTCGTCGTCGTCCAAATTGATCATGGGCATAACTTGAGATTGAGTCTCATCATCAACCGAATCAAATATTTGATCAAAGTTGCTGCATCCTTCACCCACGTCGTCGTTTCCACGTAAAGTAAAAGAAGAAGCATTGTTGTTGTTGTTGTCCTTCTCCACTAGTACGTGTTGATGATCTCTTTGCAACTCCTTGAGATCGTGTAACATCCTCTTCATTGAATCAATCGCGTCGCCCAATTCCTCCGCATTCTCCGAATTGGCGAGACTCTCGTCTTCCCACCAAAACCCTAACTTTTCATCATCGTCGAGTACGTCATCCCGAGTCGGAGTCTGACCAGCGAGGAAAGCAGCGACAACGCTATCGACAGAGGAGTGTCCAAAAGTGTAGAAAGAGTTGTGTGAATTAGACGAAACCGGAGTAGCTAAGATTGCAATCTGAGCGTCGGAGAGAAGACAAAGCTCTGCGGCTTTGCTGAAAAGGCCCTTCCGACGTTTCGAGAATGTAACCGCTCGTGGTTTTTTCCCCTCTACCTTCTTCTCTGTATCAATCTTCCTCTTCAAGCCACCCATTGTTATTGATCGATGTTTTCGACTTCGAGAGATCAAATTACAAAACCAGAGAGAGAGACGATCAAATTACAAAACTGAGTTTTTTTAGTTTATCGTGTTTGCGTGTTGTGACTGCTGTGTTGAGAAACAATGTATACTGTATAAGTAGAGTATATATATAGAGACTTTAGCCTCAGCTCTCCTTTTTCCTTTTTTTGAACCCTAAAAATCACCTGAACTATTTTCGCTAAAAAGGGTTTAATTAATTGTTTCCTTTTAAAAAAAATAAAAGTAAATTAGTAGGTTTTAGTGAAAACGTCCGTCACACTATGTTAACCAACACATATTCATAGCTGAATCATGAATTAAATACACATATGTTAACCAACTAAACCAAAAAGTAAACCGATCTGTACGTATCCAGCAAAAGTTCATCTCGATCGTCATGTTTAATTATGTAGCACTTGAGGAATCATAGTGTCTCCAAAACCTCAAATCCTATCTTCTGCAACTCGGCCCTGAAAAAAGTTGCTCTTCTCCCTTATTCTTGCTAACTTATTAATTAACAAGAAACCGGACTCTTAACGCACAAATTTATATTGAATCCCTGTAAGTAGCTTAAAACTTACAAGTAAAAGAATTTAAAACAATCAACTATGCTATTGACTTGGGCCAATGATGATCAGATCATATTAGAGAGTTAACCAGTTAAAATCTGGTGTACGGAACATGGCCAAGATGCATAGATATATATGTACTAATAAGTATAGAGACATTGCAATGCATGCACCTGGCGAACCGGTCCAAATCCTTAGTTCGAAATTGTAACATCACCAGAAGACCTGCTATTGAACCATGATTTATCCGGACGCATCCAGTTCATGAACTTGCCAAGAAAACTACAAACTTTTCTTTCTAAAGACTAGTGAGAAGCAGAGCAATGGGGGTTTTCAGAGTCAGGTTTCTTATACATAAGCTTCGTGTGAAGAATAGTATCCAACATCGAAACAGCTTCAACAACATTCTTGCCTTTGTTCAACATCACGCAGCTCGCCCTGCAAAAAGTTTCAAAATCCAAAATTAGACATAAAGAAGAAACTGTAAGTCTTAACCAGGATCATGTTTGGTGCATAATATTTTACCTTTTGGCATTTGCAGCATCTGTGATCTCAGCTCGAGTTGGAACACCGGATTTTACAAGTGATTCCAGTACCTGAGTTGCCATAATCACCGGTACACAAGCAGCTTTACAGATACCTATAATCTCCTCCTGTATATTAGCCAATCTCTCCCATCCACATTCCACTGCAAGATCACCTCGAGCTATCATAACTCCCAAAGGATTCGAACACTTCATTGCCTCTAACAGAATCAATGACAAATTCTTGAATCCACTTTCCGTTTCAATCTTTAGAACAACACCAAGATCATCTAGTTTCCTTTTCTTGAGTTCTTGCCTTAGAACGGTTATATCATGAACATCGCGTATGAAAGAAATGCCAACCATGTCAGCATGTGAAGCTACATAATCAAGATCTTTGATATCTTTTGATGTAAGGCCTTTGAAACGGATATCGCTCTGCGGAATGTTAATGGACTTCTCTGATCCTAGTTTTGTACCTTTCGGACCTGCATGAGTGATGGAGACAACTACCTCTGAAGGGCTTGTTCCTTTAATTACTCCCCATATTTTGCCATCATCAAAACCAATGGTTTCACCAGGCTTGACTGAATCAAACAAATAACCGGAAGGACAAGTTAAACTATAAGCTCCTGGAACAGTTACTGAAGGTTCATCGAGCGATCCTTCTCGGGTTATGACTAGTAAATCTCCCACTCTGAGCCTTACAAAAGATTCCTTGGAAGGAACATCTACTACTCGTCCAACTTTCTTTCCCTTGATGTATAACTCAGTTCCCGACTCAATGTAAGCAGTATCAAAACATTCAGCCACAAACCCTGTACTTGAGAAAACATGAAACTCTTTTGAGATTCTAAGTCTCCTCTTTCTCCCTCTAGCGTCACGTAGTCTTACAGAATCACCAATTTGGAGACCAGCAAGAAAATCTTGGTCCTGGACAGATATAGTAGCATCAGGAGAAAAATGAGCAGGAGGTTCTGTTCCTGTGAGAGAGAGCCATACCAGAGCAGGAGAAACAATATTTCCATAAGCATCTTTCTTTGGTGAAACTTTCATCACACAGGGACCAGGTTTTAAGGTACCAGTTCTCAGTTTTGGTCCAGCTAAATCCATATGAACTCGACATGGCATCTCTAGCATCTGAGAAGCTCTTCTAACTCTTTTGATGATTTCACCCCATATGCTCGGATCTCCATGTGCACAGTTTATACGTATAATGGAAGTGCCAGCTTTTACAATATCGGTTATAAATGTTTCACTCAAAGTTGCTTCTTCACCAACAGTTACCATGATATGAGTACTTCTTCCTTCACAAACTTTACCCAGTAATGACTCTTTGTATGATGATACCTTCCCTTTATCATTTTTCTTAGTAATTTTGCTCTTGGGATATGCTTTAGTCCAAGATTCTGTCACAGCGTTTTGATCATTGTACGAAGAGTTCATCAGCAGATTAATAGAAGCGTTAAGGCTGGCAAGAACATCCAGGTTGTTGTTGTCTAAACTTGACAGACCAAGAGAATTTAGATGGGTGTTGAGCTGCTCAATGTCCAGGGACCTCAAAGCCATATAATGAACTAAGTTTGTTGCACATTCCAGATATTTCCTGCAACAAATAGTATTAGGAAGTTAGGCGATAGCAAAGCCGAAGAATTAGTAATGCAGATGGATATGTAAATAATGGTTAACAATGTTTATAAATCTAGACCTGTCACATAAATGAAGTTGAGAAGCATTCCACTTCTCTGCTGCTAATAGATGTGACCGAAGAGCGTTCAGTTTATCGATAACACTAGCCACATCATCGTCTCCATTGCTTCCAGAGAGGCGTGCTTCTGACTCGAGATGAGAAAGCTCAACTTTAGACTCTGGAAAGTCAAAACTCCAGGTACATTCTGTAGAGGTATTATCACCAAAGGTAGCTTCCAATCTGCTGCAACTTCCAGCTTCGCCTTTCCCGCGCCTTAAGTCAAAAGCTAAGGTTCTCGGAACACGAAATTTCATCTGGTTAAGAGATAACGAACTAGTAGTAGTCCTATGCTGGTTGTTCATGAGAGACCTGCTGGAGAAGCAAAGGAACTTGCCTCGTAACAAGTAGGTTGAATCGATCCCCACCATATCGACTAATTGGATTACCTGAGAAACAAAACCCAAAACCCTCTATGAGAAGAAACAATAACGTAAGACTTGCTTCTTCATCTCTATATAAAACGTAGAAGCAAACAGAGAAATTGAAACCCTAAACAGTTTTTTCTATATATATCAATTAAATAGGAATATTAAACAAAAAGGAAACGTTCCTAATACGTATCAGAAAACAATTAACACAAGGTTCCAACAATAATGAAAAACTAGAGGAGACAAAAGACATATACATGGACTCACATTGTTGTTAGGTGTTGTGCAGGGATTTGTGAGTGAAGTAGCAGAACTCGTATACAACAAAGCCATCTGTTCTCATGAGTGAACATCCAAAAGCGTATAAGAAGAGATTGATCAATTTCGAATAATATTTGGTATTAAAAAAATCAAAAGCTACAATAGGTTGACACAAAATCAGACAAATATACTAGTGATTAAAATTAACCTAGGCATAACCACTGAGACAAGAAAACGAAAAAAAAACAAAAAAAAACACAAATCAAGTTCGTGAACAACAAAGCATACAAATATACAATACAACAAATCAAAATCCAGGAAACAAATCATGGATATGTGTTTATTCATAATCATATCTTTGCAAAATAAGTTGGAATTGAGACCATTTCTCAAAGGAAATATAATACAAAATCCACCGAAACTCTCATATCGAGAGGACAAGAAAGAACACGAGTGCAAGAAAAAAAATACCTTTTGTTATGGTAGAAGCGGTTCTTCAGATAATGTATTTGCTCACGTCTTGTGGGAGAAGAAGAAGAAGACAACTCAGAATTTTCAACTCAGAACAAGAATGATAAAGGAGAAAAAAAAAAAAAGTGTGGTTAAGGATAAAGAGGGAGTGTGGCGAGCGCGTGCCCCAGATTCATCTTCTGGAACCTAGTAACACGGACGGATGCTCAAAGGTCCATTCATAAACGATGTCGTTTTCGTTTAACCTATCCCCATTATTCAGACAAGAGTTTCAAAGCTATGTTTCGGTTTAACCAAACCAATAGTTATTTTCAAATTATGTTGTTGATAAATCTCAAACTTACCAATAATCATTACAAGAACATTTCCCACCTTTGAAATGATGAAAACGATTCAAATCTCTCAACACAATCTCTCTACCAGAGACCGACGATATATATTTCATCGCGTTATGGCAATCTCCGCAGACCCGTAAGTTCTTGAACACCCTAACCGGTCTCGATTTCGCCGTGCTTATAAGCCCATATGCAACCGCAATTTTCTCGCTGTGGTGATACAGTAACTTCTCCTTCTTTGCGTTATTATCATCATCTTCCTCTAGCTTGTGAAGAACAAGATCCGTATCAGGGACATATCCGCAGCGTTTTATTTCTGTAATTAGACGGTCCAGTTCATCGTATATATGGTGAGCATTCGGGTGAGACGTATCGCCTACGTAGAACTTATGAACCTTATCTCCCACTTCTATCCAACTGCAACCTCCCTCTTTAACCAAGTTCCTCTCTTTCATCTTCTTCCTCATCTCCGTAGATTCTTCCCATTTCCCTACATCAAACCATTCAAGAAAGTTTCGCTTTCACACAAGTTTAATCGCTAGACGAAAGAGTTTTATCAGCGTTTGTTTGAATTATATAGATACCTGCACTAGCGTATATGTTTGAGAGCTGTATATAAGCTGCAGGTTCATTTGGGTCGAGTTCTAAGATCTTCCTCGCAGCCATCTTCCCAAGTTCTGTGTTACTGTGAACTCTACAAGCTCCAAGAAACGTACGCCATACTAAAACATCGGCTTGGAAGGGCATTGTGTTAATGAACTCAAATGCGTCTGTGAGAAGCCCGGCTCGACATAGAAGATCAACCATACAAGCATAGTGCTCCATCTTAGGTTTGATATTGTGGTCTTGATACATTGATTTGAAATGTCTCCATCCTTCAGAGACCAAACCAACATGGCTACATGCGGATAATATTGCAACGTAAGTGACCTCGTTTGGCTTCACCCCTTCTTCCGTCATTTGGTTGAATGTTTCCAGTACCCTTTCAGCGAATCCATGTTTAGCGAAACCTGTGATCATTGAAGTCCACGAGATGACGTTACGATCTTCCATTAGATTGAAGACTTGGGAAGCTGTGTCAATGCTTCCGCATTTGGAATACATAGATATCAAAGCGTTGCAGACGGGCTGATTGCACGCCAGGCCCAGTTTAAGCACCTGAGAATGGATTTGCTCGCCTTTTCTTATTGAACCAACACTTGCAACTCCACTCAACAAACTAGCAAATGTGAAAGCGCTAACACCTAATTCTCGCTCAGTGATCTCATTCAAAAGCTCAAAAGCTTGCTCAAAATCCAAGTTCCTGCAGGTCCCGTCAAGAAAAGTGTTATATGAGACCAAGTTCTTCTCAGATAGAGATTCAAAAGCTCTCCGAGCATCTTCCATCCTGTCAGACTTAACAAACATGCTAATAACCGAGTTTGCAACACTGCTATTCGAAGCAAGCCCTCTTTTGAAAGCATGACCAAGAACCTGTTTACCAACCCGTGGATCCAAAAGATTTCCACACGCCTTAAACGCGCTTGAGAAAGTGAAATGATTTGGCTCAACATGACCTTGTGTTATCATTTCACAAAAGAGATTAATAGCTTCTGTAGCAAGATTAGAGTTTTGCATATAACCTGTAATCAATGCCGTCCACGACATAACACTATGATCCTGCATTCTATCAAACACCTTCCTGCAGTCATCTACCGAGCTATCTACAGAACATTTCGCATACATATCAACTAAACTACACTCAACATCATCCGCAAGTCCTGATCTAATAGCCCAAGAATGCAACTGTTTCCCCAACGACAAATTCTCCAACTCAGCACACGCCGAAAACACAGAGCTTAGAGTGAACTTATCTGATTCAAATCCGCTTAAAACCATGTCCAAGAAAAACCTAACCGCTTCCCTAGGAAAACCCATCTGCATACACCTAGTAATCATCAAAGTCCAAGTAACAACATTTAGTTCAGACATTTTATCAAACACCTTATACGCATTCTCAAGATTATTCTCCCCTTTCACAAACATGTCAATCAAAGAACAACCAACACAAACATCGGATTCAAAATGCCCAGTCTTCATCAAAAACCCTAAAATCACTCTCCCAACTTCAACAAACTCCGAATTCGAACAAGCTCGTATCACCGCAGTATAACAGTAATCATTAGGCACCAAACCCAACTCCAAAAACTCAACAAAAAGGTTAATCGCATCTAACTCTCTACCGTTGTTACCGAAACAAGCCATCATCGCACTCCACGAAACAACATCTCGCTTACTAAATCTCCCCATAGTCACAAACACATCCTCGGCTTTCGCCGAATCTCCAGATTTCGAATACAGGCTGATCAACGAATTGTATAGAACCGAGTCAGGCTCGATTTCAAACTCCATCATCCGAGCGTGGACGAGCTTCCCGAGGCGAAAATCGCGTGCCCGGATACAAGATTTGAGGAGTGACGAGAAAGTGACTGAGTCGATGGGACGAATCCCGTCACGAGCCATGAGATCAAGAGCTGAAACCGCTCCACGAAGATCTCCGGCATTGAGATGACGGAGGATCAAACGGTCGGCGAGGTTAATCCGATTTGAAACGGACGGCTGAGATTTAACCGGAAGTTTGGCGGGAGATGGTAACGAAAAGCTTATCATCGCCATTGTTCTCTCCAATCTAACCGATCCGTTACTGTATCAAATAAAATGTTAATTATCCAAGATTTACAAATATAACCCCATAACTTTATTGTAATTGTAAATATGATACAAAACTATTAATTTATTCAACTACATACAGATTTTCATAAACCCTAATTTATAGATATCACAAAAACCTCAAGACTTTGGAATCAGTTTCCTCTTTTTTTCTGAGCTATGGAGATTAGTGTAATCGCTTCATCGTCGGTCGATAGTGAAATTGGAAGCTGGGATCTCAAAACCGGGAACAAACTGCTTCAATTCAAGCCGTGTGCTTCTCCGGCGCATGGTCTCACCGCCGTCGGCGAGAAATTCCTCGCCGCCTCTCAGNTCAACAAACTCCGAATTCGAACAAGCTCGTATCACCGCAGTATAACAGTAATCATTAGGCACCAAACCCAACTCCAAAAACTCAACAAAAAGGTTAATCGCATCTAACTCTCTACCGTTGTTACCGAAACAAGCCATCATCGCACTCCACGAAACAACATCTCGCTTACTAAATCTCCCCATAGTCACAAACACATCCTCGGCTTTCGCCGAATCTCCAGATTTCGAATACAGGCTGATCAACGAATTGTATAGAACCGAGTCAGGCTCGATTTCAAACTCCATCATCCGAGCGTGGACGAGCTTCCCGAGGCGAAAATCGCGTGCCCGGATACAAGATTTGAGGAGTGACGAGAAAGTGACTGAGTCGATGGGACGAATCCCGTCACGAGCCATGAGATCAAGAGCTGAAACCGCTCCACGAAGATCTCCGGCATTGAGATGACGGAGGATCAAACGGTCGGCGAGGTTAATCCGATTTGAAACGGACGGCTGAGATTTAACCGGAAGTTTGGCGGGAGATGGTAACGAAAAGCTTATCATCGCCATTGTTCTCTCCAATCTAACCGATCCGTTACTGTATCAAATAAAATGTTAATTATCCAAGATTTACAAATATAACCCCATAACTTTATTGTAATTGTAAATATGATACAAAACTATTAATTTATTCAACTACATACAGATTTTCATAAACCCTAATTTATAGATATCACAAAAACCTCAAGACTTTGGAATCAGTTTCCTCTTTTTTTCTGAGCTATGGAGATTAGTGTAATCGCTTCATCGTCGGTCGATAGTGAAATTGGAAGCTGGGATCTCAAAACCGGGAACAAACTGCTTCAATTCAAGCCGTGTGCTTCTCCGGCGCATGGTCTCACCGCCGTCGGCGAGAAATTCCTCGCCGCCTCTCAGCTCCGTAAAGAATCTGCTTCTTCTGGCTCGATTTTTTACTGGTCTTGGAATAAGGTTTCTTCAGCCACTCTCACTTATCAATCACTGTTCTATTTTTGTTCTCTTTGAGATTGAAAGTTTAAAACTTTGTTTGATTTTGTAGCCTCAAGTTGAAGTGAAGAGCTTCCCAGTTGAATCAATAAAGGCACTTACAGCAAACAATGAAGGAACTTACTTAGTTGGTGGTGGAACCTCTGGAGATATTTATCTTTGGGAGGTAAAAGGTTTCACAAACTTTCTTGTGGTTTAAGCTTAATATGAGTTCAATGTCTAAATTTGTTTCAAATTTGGTGAAATTAGGTTGCCACTGGGAAGTTGCTTAAGAAGTGGCATGGTCATTATCGTGCAGTAACATGCATGGTGTTCTCTGGAGATGATTCTTTGTTAGTTTCAGGATCTCAAGATGGAACTGTTAGAGTTTGGTCTCTTATAAGGTTAAAAAAAAAACTTTGTGTATTCTCTCATGCTTGGTTTTGCAAGGCATTGCCTTTTTATACTTATTTCTTTGCTCTTTGTGGTTAGTTAGGCTATTTGATGATTTCCAGAGGCAGCATGGGAACACTCTTTATGAACACAATTTTAATGAGCATACAATGTCTGTAACTGACATTGTCATAGACTATGGAGGCTCCAATGCTATGATAATTTCTTCTTCAGAAGATCGGACTTGCAAGGTACTTATTTGGATTACTAATCTTATGCATTTGTCAACTGCATTGAAGTTTAGCTCGTGTAAATACTTAGCGTTAGAAGGTAGACAAACCTATGTTGTTGCAGATTATAGAACCCTGATATAGCTTTTTCTTTCATGACATTGGTTGGATTTCTAAACCCATAGGTTTGGAGTCTGTCAAAAGGGGAATTGTTGAAAAATATCATTTTTCCATCAGCCATCAATTCAGTCGCATTGGACCCTTGCGGGTCTGTGTTCTATGCTGGTGCCAAAGACAGCAAAATCTATATCGGTGCCATTAATGCCACAAGTGAATATGGGACTCAAGTTCTTGGTTCAGTATCCGAACAGAGGTACTTCCAGTTCATTATTATACAATCGTAGTCAACAATCCTAATCACATTATATTACAATCGTAGTCAACAAATTAACAGTATTTAGTTTATTTAATTCTATTTGTCTACTATGGCTGTTTGATGGTCTAATTAAAATTTCTATTGATCAATAATTTTTTCTCTGAACAGCAAAGCTGTTACTTGCTTAGCTTATTGCGCAGACGGGAACCTTTTAATATCTGGATCAGAAAGTGGTGTGGTTTGTGTTTGGGATCCCAAATCACGTCGCCCTGTTCGTACTTTCAACCTTGGAAAAAGTATGTTTGTTTAGCATTTTCTTCATTCTGTGTTTTACTTCTACATTCAATTAACCCTTTCTTGCTTTCCAAACTTTTATTCTTACAGATCCTGTGAACAATATTCAAGTTGTTAGAAAAACGATTGTTGCTAACTCCAACAAAGCACAATCTTCCTGGAAAAGACGTGGGTCTTTGATGCCACCGCCTCTGGAAAAATATGAAAGATCAGGAGAAGATGCTATGGATGGTATCGTTACCATTGATCCGCCACCATATTCTGATGTTCCTGCTTATTCTTCTTATCTCAGTGCTGACCTTATCGACGAGCAAGTTAAAGAACTTCAGGTTTGTGTGTAACTCTGTTTTCTTGGTAAACAGGTCTATTTGTTTCCTTGGTAAAATGACCCACAATTTTCTCGGGTTGTGTTGTTTCAGCAACAAGGCTCTGCAGCAACGGAGATCGAATTGGAAAGACTGAAACTTGAATACAAAAGATCTTTGCAGATGAACGATCAATGGCAGAAGAATTACGAGAATTTGCTTCAGGTGGTTATGGAAGAAGAACAAATCGGTGGTTCCAATTGAAAGCTTTTATTGTTGTTTCTACTACACATTTTTGGTATTACGTTGAGAGATTTACATTGTCGAATGGCATATGAACGCGTCACTAAAGATTATTTCATGAAGAACCCAAATTTAGCATTATAGCATTTTGTAAATTATACCAGCCATTTTGTAAAGTAGCCAAGCTACTCTATTGCTGAGAAGTCTCAGATAATCCCACAAACGGGGAGACCCTCTTTTGTGGACAGCGGCTTTAATGCTTCGGAGAGATTCCTCCCAGTCGTCACAGAGCTGATGAGGATCACTTATAACTGTTGGATCTACGAGTAGTGTAATTGTCATCTTATTCATATAGCTTTGACAATGTATCGTCAACGCCTAGAAAAAATTCAAATAAAACCTGTTAGAATAATCTTGACCCTAGGTAGATATGATACAACTCAAGGAGACAAAATTGAACAAAACAAAGAATAATATAAGTAGTGTATATATTAACTTACATGGGGATGACCATAAGCACTTGAGGCTATGTAAGTGATGGGATGTCCATAAAAGCTAACTTCTTCAACGGGACCAACCATGTTCGAAAACGTCATCGTTGTGTTTGACATCAATCTGTTAATTATAGTAGCCGCCACCTGAAAATTAATCAATAATAACCATAACCAAACTAGTGTCAACTAACTAAACAAAATTTCGTATTGCTTTTAATTTTAATGAAAATGACCTCAATTCCAAGAGATTTGACAATGATTCTACAAAAGACGTATGTTAGCATTGCCCCAAACGAGTTTTTCTTCCGGTTGATGGTCTTGTGGGCTGTTTTGAGATGTTCAAGCGGGTCATTGCGTAATGCGATAGAAAACGGAAAGACTACGTAGCCAAACCGATTTCCCCACCAACATTTAGACCCTTTCTCCATCATATCGGCTAGATCCTGTTTTAAATCGAGAAGTTTCAGTTCAAATTCACCGATGATCAAGTACATTAACTTTGCAAGCAAAACAGTAAGTGAGCTAATTAATTATATGAATTTACCTGGATTCCAGTTGTGGGTCTTAAATTCACAAGCAAAGCTGATCTTAACCTTATTCTTTTGAGAAGATTCTTTGGCTTCCGTTTAGTTTCTTTTTCTCCTATCAGTTTTATATATCATGAGATCATTGAGTTGTATACGTTGATAATTAATATGCAATACTCATTAAACATATATAAGAACATATGAGAATCTATAAGTTTAACTACCGTATCTTCTCTCCAGGTATCGCGAGAGACTAGCTTGGGTTACTCCAAGTACAACATCGTTGACTGTCTATCAAATCAAAAATTAATTTATAAGATACTCATAACGCTTTTTGGTTTAACTATTTAGTTTTAAGGACATTCGATATAGGCTTTCAAAATCAAAACTATAGTTTTTTTTTATATACAAACTAAAAGAATTTTATGCATGGTAATGAATTAATGATAGTATATAAAAAAAAAAAAAACAATTCATATGTAAACTAAGATTCTAAGGAGAAATCTTACCATATCCATGGCGTTTTTAATTAGCTTTATATCGTCGAGGCTTACGGTACGATGAACCAAACGCAGCTGTTTACTCTTGCTTGACCTGAAGTCACCCTTGATGGGTGTCTCCGTGTCCTTAACGAACAACATCGTTAAAAGAATGTCCAAAGAATCACAAAACGTGTTTAAACCCAAGATAACCGCCATCCAAAGTAGCTTAACCAGCCATAACAACCGGGAATCACCTCTTGAACCGGTTGTTAACAGGGATGACCCTGATGACGACGACCGTTTCTGGTACGGTAGACTCGGAAGCTCATCGGGATTTGATGTTTTACGCATACAAGCGAGGACGAGAGACATCATTGACATGCCATCGCCAACCGAGTGATGGACCTTGAACACGGCGACGTTTTCAGCGTCTGAGGTTTTCAAGTCAAGTATGTGAACCTCCCATAACGGCTTCGAGGTGTCCAAGGGGATCTTCATGAGGTCAGAAACGTAATCTTCGAGAAATGCGTCTGTGTTCTCTATGTTTTGTGGTTTGATTTCGGGTACGATGACGTGATCCTCCACGACCACGTTTGTCCGAACCCATCTTTGGTTTTGTCCATTGTCACCATCGCTCACCTTTCAAGTAATTAAGTATAATTTGATTGTTAAGAATCTTAAGATATATATAAGAGACATTGTAGTTGCACAAAATTCATAATAAAAACAAGAGACATTGTCTAGTATATTATATCATACATAAATTTTATAAAATAACAGAATTATAAGTTAAGTACCTAATTTATCTCATCATAAAATACCTAATGTAATTATATTCGATCGTGTGTCTGTTCTTAAATTAACTTAATACTGTAATAGATTTGTATGTAATCAAGTATATTGTGTGTCGACTTACCAATTTACTTGAGAAACGTGGATGCCTGATAAAAGTTTGCTGAAACCCTCTGATAATGACATCTGGATCGATCTTACTCTTACTACCAATCACCGATATAATGTTGCAGTTAAACTCTGGCGCGTGAAACAGACGCGCCGCCGGGCTAAGTGGTTGCTCATCTTCCTTCTCGTCCTCTAATATGTTTCCTGGTGTCTTAATCTCCATAATTTTCTGTTGGGCTTTTTTTTTTCACTCTCTACACTTGTTTCCATGTCTCAACCTTTTTATAGCCCCCTCCATGCTTGTACGGTGCTATTACTTACGTAGTTACGTGTATCAGTGTATAATATGGAAAATTTGAACTTACTCTATATTGCTTTATAGTATTAAAAACTACGTTATTGTTTACTTCTTAGTCACGTTAAAATTAAATTAACAAATATATTGGGTGTATGTTATACAAAAATAGACCCAAGAAGATATTTGCATATAATTGTGCTTATGTGATTTTTGTTTTAGATTTTAGTGCTGAGACCTGAGAGTTTTGTGTTTTTTAAAAGACTTTTTTTTTGTTTAAGAAAAATACTAATTCGAATAGTTGCCAAAAATATACATGCCTAAAGAAGTTATACACACACATTTGTTGTCACAAATGATAAAATATACATGCTTAAAGGTGATATACACCTTTAACTTAGTTTCTTAAACTTAGCTTTCAAATCACAACATGTACATTGCATAAGTATTTCTACTTTGATCGAAAAGTCAAATATGAAACATGTGACATGTGTATTTGATCGAAAAGAAACATGTGACAAATGGGGATAACTAAGTAATCCTTTACACAAGAAACAACAGCTATTTCTGGTTGTTCTCGTTAATTCTTCATATTTTTGTCTGTGGCTTGTTTTGATATAAGATCTTCAAATTCAAGCATGGCAATGCTACACTTTATTTTCATAGAATTCTGTTTTATATGGAATTGTTAACACTCATAATTATTTCTATCAGACATAATCTGGGAGAACAAATAATTCCTCATTTATAGAGAGATTTCAATAGTGTACAAGACTTCTCCACATCTTGAATTAAAGTTCTTACATTTTATTTTTCTTGGATAAAGGTACTTTTGGATAATGCTATTTGTACAAACTACTTTTTAAATCCAAATAATAACCAAAATATATGTACAGTCAAAGATGGTTGATAGTTTATGTTTTGTGCTTTTAAGGCTTGTTTTGTTCTTACTTTCTTGCATAATCACAGCATTTTAGATTATTTTAGGTTGTACTTGTATCAAATTGTTGTTTCTTAGGTTCTTCGAGAAGGATCATCAAGAAAGGAGTGTTTTAGGTCCATCTTTTGAATTCTTATTTTCAGCTTTGTTGTGATCTTGAATCTTGTTAGTCTTTTGCTTTATTTTACCTTGATTTGTCTTGTTTCGTTAGTCAAGTTTAAAAATCAAAAACCTTATTATTAAGCTTAGATTAAGTGAATGTGTACATTCCTAATGTGTTAGTCTGTGCTCCTTGAGGTTCAATACATTAAGCACTAGATCGATAAGATCAAAGGTGCTGCAAGACTTTATTGAGTAACACCACATCAATGAGAATGAAAATAGAAGATGAAAACAATTTAAGAAATATATCAAGCCATCAAGGTATCAATTTAATCAAAGTTATACATATTGGTAAATGCCCTTTAACTTCATTTTTTATAGTTTTTTTTTTGTCTTATTTCATATTTTAAGATTTGATATTTTCTATAAACCAAACACACAATAGCTCAATTTACTGAGTAAACCCTCTTTTTTGGACAGCAGTTTTGATACTTCTTAGAGATTCCTCCAAATCGTCACATAGTCTATGTGGATCACTGATAACCGTTGGATCGACTGTTAAAGACATCGTCATCTTGTTCATATAACTTTGAAAATGCATCGTCAACGCCTAATATAGACCAATGAAATCGTAAAATCTTGAAAAAAAAACGGAAATAAAAGGAAAACAAAATCAGATAAATTAAAATCTTACATGTGGATGACCATAAGCACTTGGGGCAATGTACGTGACGGTATTTCCATAGAGGCTAACTTCTTCAATAGGTCCGACCAAATTTGAAAACGCCATCGTTGTGTTTGACAATGTTCTTATTGTCATTTGAGCTGCCCTCTGCATTCATTTAAATTCATAAGATTGGGTTATACAATAAATGAACAGTTTGGTAATTTCTAGTTTGATGGAATTAATTTTGTTCAGTGATTATTGGATTTTTATTTTGTGAGATTAAATGAAACTTAAAGTATATGACTATGGTTCATCTTTGACCTTAATATGAAGGAGTAATATATCTAATAAGACTGACCTGAACTCCTAACAATTTGATAAGTAGATTCCCAACCGCGAATGTAAGAACAGCTTCGAACGAGTTCTTTTTCTGGTCGATGATCGACTTGACTCCTACGAGATGTTCCAACGGATCATCACATAATGCAATGGAGAATGGAAAGAATATGTAGCCGATCCAGTTTCCCCATCTACACTTAGATCCTTTAGCCATCATATCAGCTAGATCCTGTTTTTAATCAAAAATAAAAGAGGTAAATGAAGTTTTTACAATCAATATATATCTAAACTTGTATTTAAATAAGATTAATTTGCCTGGATTCCAGTAGTCGGTCTTATGTTTACAAGCAGGACTGCCCTTAGCCTTATTTTCTTAGGCATATTACTTGAATTCTTTTTAGATTCTTCTTGTTCCCCTGCTTTCGTCTTCTCTCCTAATATTTTTTAAAAATATACATATATATATATATATTTAATTTTCATGTTTTAGTAACAGAAAAATCATAGATATTTACCGTATCTTCTGTTCAAATACTTCGAGAGACCAGCCTGAGATACTCCAAGTACTACATCATTGACAGTCTACAAACCGGAAAATCAATGGAGTATTTTCATATATGTCACATCTTTCAAATTATAACTATAAAATTTACATTTCATATAGAACGTATGGAGAAAGTTTACAATCAATATAATTACTAAGTTAAAATGTATGGAGAAAGTTTACCATATTCATTGCGTTCTTGATTAGCTTTATGTCGTCAAGACTTACGGTACGATGAACCAGACGCATCTGTTTGCTCTTACTTAACCGGAAATTGCCTTTTATCGGTGTTTCAGTGTCCTTAAGGAACAATGTCGTAGCAATAAACTCCAAAGCATCACAAACTGTATTCCAAACCAACACAACCGCCGACCATAGTACCATAACTGGCCAAAATAACCGGGAATAACATCTTGAACTAGTTTTTAACGGAGATGATCCAGAAGACAGCCGGTTGTGGTACGGTAGACTCGGGAGCTCATTGGGGTCCGATGTTTTACGTGTACACGCGAGTACTAGAGACATCATAGACATACCGTCCCCTACCGAGTGATGGATCTTAAAAACGACAACGTTTTCAGCGTCAGAAGTTTTCAAGTCGAGTAAATGAACTTCCCATAATGGCTTGGAGGTGTCTAAATGGATCGTAGTGAGGTCGGAGAGGTAGCTCTCGAGAAAAGCGTCTGCGTTCGCGTTCTCTATGTTTTGCGTTTCGATTTTGGGAATGATGACGTGATCCTCGACCACAACGTTGGTCCGAACCCATTTTTGTTCCTCTCTATTGTTGTTCCAAGAGTTCACCTTCAATAAGATTGATTTAAATAAATACTTTTAAATCTTAATGTATTAAAACTATTAAACTAAAAGCAGGAGTATTGAAAAATTGATTAAATCCTACTATATTAATCGAGAAGTACAAGTATGAAACTAATATTATAAAGTGTAAAAGATACATTGTTATGCCATTGTTCTTAAGGCAAATGTTTAATTTTTCAATAAGGGTAAAAATATAATTTTAATATTAGACTAATAAAATCTTTTAAATAATTATTAATTTCCGGAAAAAAAAAATTATATCTCTAAATAATTATGGACAAAATTACTAATTAATTTTTAAAAATTGTAAACTAATCAGAATTTTAAAAAGCAAGATTTTACATCTAAGTATCCAAATTATTAACTATATTTGGAAGATTTTGTTAAGATTTTAAATTATGATTTTCATATCATCTTTCTTTTATTTCATTGTTACAAATCATTTTGAATTATCATATAATACATATGATAAATAAATATGTAAATTTTTTCCTACATATGTTATGATTTAAATTTTAAAAAATGAAGATGTATTACTCAATCTACAAAAAAAATAACATGTGTTTAAATGTTCTACATCGGCAGGTTGGTAAAACTAAATTTTTGTTGTTGATAAATTAATAAAATTTATTTGCTCACAGTTAGAATATAATAATTAATACTTTTAAATATTTCACAAAATAATGATACAAATACAACAAACAATATGAAATGGTAATATACATCAACAAATTAAAATACTATAATATTTTAAAATAATTAGTATCTAAAAAGATATATGTAGATTTACCAAACAATTGCAATATTAAAAGTAAATAATGTCTCAAACAAAATAAATTTTTAAAAATATAACAAAAAAAAATTATTATCATATTATAATTTTTGGAGAAAATGTTGATCTGTGTTTTATAGCAAGGGCTCCTAGTGTAAAATTATGACAACTGAATTTTCATTAAATAATAAATCAAGATGATCAAAAAAAATTATGACAACTTTGTAACATAAATGTTGTAACTTATATAAATATACATATTTCAAGATAATTCCTAAAACTATACCTTATGGTTTAATAAATTGTTAGTAATTAATTAATTGAATCTTCTGCTAGATGTTTCTAGTAAAAAAATTATGGTCCTGTTTGGGAGAGAATCGCTGCGACTGCTTCCAGCGATCAGAAAAAGCTTTACTTTTCTTCTAACTTCTCTTTCAAATCTTTTTAATTTCTATCGCTGCTAACTCCAAATTAAAGATTTCAGAATCGCTGCGACAAACAACGATAGAAACCCAAGCTTTAATTTGAAAAGCAACTGTCGCTAGTTTTTAAAAATTAAATTGCCATTATCAGCTACTTGCAGATCTGTAAGTTTTTTTGCAGAACGAGAACCTGCCATTTTCGAGATTTGCAGAACTTTTCAAAATTTAGAATGCTACCCTTTAAAAAATCATAATTGCAAAACTTTACATGTAAAAAAAAAAAAAAAAGATTGCAAAACTGTCGCTTCAATGAGTCGCGCAACAGTTAAAAGAACAGGCTCTATATTATCACAGAAAGGGAAAATATACTCCCTATTTAAAATATATTTTTCAAATTTTTTTTTGTTCCACAAATACCATAACTAAGTTTCTTTTTTCAAAATTACCACTAATATATATATTATTATTGAAAATACCAAAAATCTAAAATTAAATCTTAAACCCTAAATCCAAAAAACTAAACAAAAATCCAAACTTTTAAATTATAAAACTTTAAATTATTTTTAAAGTTTGTGGTATTTTTGGACTAAAAAGCTTGTAGTGATATTGGATGGAATTTTTGGAAAACACATAATTTAATGGTCTTTTAAGATATTTATCATCTATATAAACAATTTCACTGCTTTACCCCAATGTTACCTTATCCATATAACCAAACATATTTATGTGTTTTTTATATCACGGCAATCTATTTATGATCGTTTGTTTTTTTTGAAAGCGCATCAAAATATTGACATGGCATCAGAAACGTGGACAGTATCTATTTGTGATCATAATTAGACGCTACAATGGCGTATACATAGTAAAAATATGTGTGGCACTCACCAATTTGCTGGAGAAACGAGGATGCCTAATCAAAGTTTGCTTCATTCCTTCGATAATCACATCTGGCTCGATCTTTTTCTTTAAACCAATCACCGATATGATGTAACAATTAAACTCTCTCGCGTGAAACAGGCGCGCCGTCGGGCTAAGCGGTTGCTCCTCCTCCTTCTCTTCTTCATTTTCCACTGTTGTCTCCGACATGTGCTGTCGCGTCTTAATCTCCATAATTTTAGTTTTCGATCTTTGTTTTTCTTTCTCTCTAACTCATATTCTTTATAGTCTCGAAATCGTGCTGTGCCAATATATCTTTGTATAACCGTTTGGAAACTTTCAAATTCTTTTTTTTTTTTTGGTGGAAAGAAACTTTCAAATTTGATTATTCTTTTTCATTACTTCTATATTATTAATTTGTGAAGATTATAACTTAATGTTCAGGTATATGCATCGTCAAAATAATGCTAACTACAGTTAATGTATGCGTAAGGTCTTGACTCTTGATCCATGTGACTTTATCTTGAGTTGACTTTCCATTTTTCATGTGTGTGAAATCAAACTTTCCATTACTATATTATTCTTTTCTTTATATTATCTTGTACCAAGACTATATCATCTGAGATAATATAATAGATTTTCTTAAGGAGAGAGGACTCAGTTTAGTTTGAGAAATTTGATATTTAATATTCGGTTATAAGAAAATAGTTTTCAAATAAAACAAAATTTGTATCAGATCTGATCAATTCGTAGAAATTTAGTTTCACATAAAATGTTCAAATAATATAAAGAATTAAGAAAAATCTCACGTGTTGTTTCGGTTATATTAGTTTAGCAGTATATTACAATATTATATAACTAAATACATGTATGTAAAATTTAATATGAAAATATCTATATATTTTAAATATCTAGCAAGACAAATATACTTACACATAAATTATCGATTTGTAATATCTAAAAAGAGCGTTTATTATTAAAATTAAATATAAAATTATGAAAAATAAATAAATTTATTTGTAATATAATTTTTATCTCAGTAATGGAAAGTAGTTAAAATACATCGTTTCATTAATGCTCATTTCTTCTATTCACAAAACCTAAATGGGAGATCGACGAAGCAGCTTCACAAGCAAATGAGCCAATTAAGCTTTACCAACCAAATATGTAGTTTTGTTCTGGTTGATAAAATTTTCATTATATAATTTGCTATATGAGACCAAATTGTAGGCTTGTAGGGACAAATTGCCGGGAACGATGTCTTTTTATAAGTAAAACCTACAATTTGGTCTCATATAGCAAAAAAAAAAAGATGGAAGCAAAAGAACATTGGTAAAAATGCTTTTAATCTTCATTTTGTATATTTTTTTTTTTGTCTTTTTCATGTTTTAAGCTTGTAGTTTTCTTTTTCTCTTAAAAAAAAGAAGCTCAATCTACTGAGTCAAACCTCTTTCTTGGACAGCAGCTTTAATACTTCTTAGAGATTCCTCCAGATCATCACATAGTGTATGAGGATCACTAATAACAGTTGGATCGACAGCTAAAGAAATCGTCATCTTGTTCATATAACTTTGAAAATGCATCGTCAACGCCTGACATAGTCCAATCAAATTTTAGTGATTAAACGAAAATAAAGAGAAAAAAATCAGATAGATTAAAATCTTACGTGGGGGTGACCATAAACACTTGGGGCCATGTAAGTAACGGTATGTCCATAGAAGCTAATTTCTTCAATAGGACCAACCAAATTTGAAAACGACATCGTTGTGTTTGACAATGCTCTGTTAATCACATGAGCTGTCCTCTGCATTCATATAGATTCATAAGATTGAATTATACTAATAAACTAACATAAACAAATGAAATGAACGGTTAGGTATGTAGTTTCTAGTCTGATGGAGTTTTATTAGGTGATTAATTGGAATTTTATTTTGTTAGATTTATTGAAACTTTAAGTGTATGCCTATGGTTCATTTTTGAACTAAATATATGATAATAATGTATACGAAGACTGACCTGAACCCCAAGCAACTTGAGAAGTATTTTCCCAACGACGAATGTAAGAACAGCTTCTAACGAGTTCTTCTTCCTATCAATGATCGACTTGGCTCTTCGGAGATGTTCTAACGGATCATCGCATAATGCAATAGAGAACGGAAAGATAATGTAGCCGATCCAATTTCCCCATCTACATTTAGATCCTGTAGCCATCATATCAGCTATCTCCTGTTTTTGATCAATAACAAAACAAATAATTGACAAAAAATTTATAAACCCATATTATCAGTATTTGTAAGTAAATGATGTTAAAGATGCCTGGATACCAGAAGTCGGTCTTATGTTTACAAGCAGAGCTCCCCTTAGCCTTATTCCATTAGGCATTACACTTTTAGATACTTCTTGTTCCCCTGCTTTCTTCTTCTCCCCTAATATTTTGATCATAACATATTTAAATTTCATATTGTTATATAGTATGGTTTAATTAATGCTCCTTAACAAAAAAAAAATAATAATAATAAATAATTACTGAATCTTCTCTTCAAATACTGCGAGAGGCCAGCCTGAGATACTCCCAGTACGACATCGTTAACAGTCTACTAACCGGTAAATCAATGGAAGCAATATCAACGGGTCAGAATATTATCATGTATGTACATCTCTCAAATGTTAAAAATAAACCTGACATATCATAGAACTAACTTAAAATGTGTGGAGAAAATTTACCATCTTCATGGCGTTCTTGATTAGCTTTATGTCGTCAAGACTTACGGTACGATGAACCAAACGAATCTGTTTGCTCTTATTCAACCGGAAATCGCCTTTGATCGGTGTTTCAGAGTCCTTAAGGAACAATGCCGTAGCGATAAACTCCAAAGCATCACAAACCGTATTCGAAACCAACACAACCACCGACCATAGAACCATAACTAGCCAAAACAACCGGGGACAACATCTTGAACTGGTTTTTAACGGAGATGATTCAGAAGCCAGCCGGTTGTTGTACGGTAGACTCGGGAGCTCATTGGGGTCCGATGTTTTACGCGNNNNAAGACTGACCTGAACCCCAAGCAACTTGAGAAGTATTTTCCCAACGACGAATGTAAGAACAGCTTCTAACGAGTTCTTCTTCCTATCAATGATCGACTTGGCTCTTCGGAGATGTTCTAACGGATCATCGCATAATGCAACAGAGAACGGAAAGATAATGTAGCCGATCCAATTTCCCCATCTACATTTAGATCCTGTAGCCATCATATCAGCTATCTCCTGTTTTTGATCAATAACAAAACAAATAATTGACAAAAAATTTATAAACCCATATTATCAGTATTTGTAAGTAAATGATGTTAAAGATGCCTGGATACCAGAAGTCGGTCTTATGTTTACAAGCAGAGCTCCCCTTAGCCTTATTCCATTAGGCATTACACTTTTAGATACTTCTTGTTCCCCTGCTTTCTTCTTCTCCCCTAATATTTTGATCATAACATATTTAAATTTCATATTGTTATATAGTATGGTTTAATTAATGCTCCTTAACAAAAAAAAAATAATAATAATAAATAATTACTGAATCTTCTCTTCAAATACTGCGAGAGGCCAGCCTGAGATACTCCCAGTACGACATCGTTAACAGTCTACTAACCGGTAAATCAATGGAAGCAATATCAACGGGTCAGAATATTATCATGTATGTACATCTCTCAAATGTTAAAAATAAACCTGACATATCATAGAACTAACTTAAAATGTGTGGAGAAAATTTACCATCTTCATGGCGTTCTTGATTAGCTTTATGTCGTCAAGACTTACGGTACGATGAACCAAACGCATCTGTTTGCTCTTTTTCAACCGGAAATCGCCTTTGATCGGTGTTTCAGAGTCCTTAAGGAACAATGCCGTAGCGATAAACTCCAAAGCATCACAAACCGTATTCGAAACCAACACAACCACCGACCATAGAACCATAACTAGCCAAAACAACCGGGGACAACATCTTGAACTGGTTTTTAACGGAGATGATTCAGAAGCCAGCCGGTTGTTGTACGGTAGACTCGGGAGCTCATTGGGGTCCGATGTTTTACGCGTACATGCTAGTACTAGAGACATCATAGACATACCATCCCCTACCGAGTGATGGATCCTCAAAATGGCGACGTTTTCAGCGTCAGACGTTTTTAAGTCGAGTAAATAAACTTCCCATAATGGCTTGGAGGTGTCTAACGGGATCGTAGTGAGGTCGGAGACGTAGCTCTCGAGAAAAGCGTCTGCGTTTGCGTTCTCTATGTTTTGCATTTCGATTTTGGGAATGATGACGTGATCCTCGACCACAACGTTGGTCCGAACCCATTTTTGTTCCTGTCTATTCTTGTTCCAAGAGGTCACCTTCAATATGATTTATTTAAACAAAAATGTTAAAAATCTTCGAAAATATTAATGTAGAATCAAATCAAATTTTAATATAAACAGATAATTCCTGAAAATATACCTTTTGCTAGAATATAAAGTGTTACTTATTTTACACACATTGTTACACTTCACCGTAAAAAAAAGCGTAGCACTCACCAATTTGCTGGAGAAACGAGGATGTCTAATCAAAGTTTGCTTAATTCCTTCGATAATCACATCTGGCTCGATCTTTCTATTTAAACCAATCACCGATATGATATTGCAGTTAAACTCCGGTGCGTGAAATAGACGTGCTGCCGGGCTAAGTGGTTGCTCGAGCTCCTCCTCTTCCACTATTGTCTCCACCGTATGCCGTCGTAGTCTTCGAGTCCTGATCTCCATAGATTTTGGTTTCGGTATTTGTTTTCCTTCTCTAATTCTTTCAGTGACGACTAAATAATACTTTCTCTTCTTTGCAAACTTTCAAATTCGATTATTATTTTGCTCGCAATATTTCCTTTTATGTTGTGTTTGGGGTCAAACTTTCCATTATTATATTATTCCTTTTCTTTTTTGTTATGTTACGTATACGAATAGATTTCCCCATGTTTGGAAAGTTATTTTGGAAGGGGGNGGGGGGGGGGAGGGGTTTGGGAATCCGGCTCGGTTCAGTATGAGAAATCTGATACTTAATTTATTCGGTTATTGAAAATTAAGTCTCAAATCCAAATTTATTTCATGAGTTTTGGTCGGTTTGTCATAACTTCATTTGGTTCGGATTTAACTTTGGATATGTACATATAAGAGAATGCTGATAACATATATAAATTTAGACAATTGTAACTTGTAAAAGATCTTCTTTGTTGATTCTGTATAATAATATTACAATAGGGTCTTCTTGTACGTTATTCCCCCATATCAATACAATCACAATACAGACACATATTGGTTTGTGGTACCACTCTTTAATCTATTTGTATATATAGTTTCTTATTATTTTTCTTTGAATAAGAAAAAAGAGATTTAACTCAATCTAATGAGCCGGATCCTCTTTTTTGAACAGCATCTTTTATGCTTTGTAAAGATTTCTCCCAATCGTCAAGTAGCCGATGAGGATCACTTATGGCCGTTGGATCTACAGTCAAAGAAATCGTCATCTGGTTCATGTAACTCTGGAAATGTATCGTCAACGCCTATTCAAAAGACCAATAATGAGATAGTCAAATCTTGTTCAGTAATGCAAACAAAGAGGTGTTAATACTATACATTATTAAAAGAAAAAGAACTTACATGGGGATGGCCATACACACTTGGGGCCATGTAAGTAATGGGATGTCCATAGAAGCTAATTTCTTCAATAGGGCCAATTAAATTTGAAAACGACATTGTTGTGTTTGACAATGCTCTGTTTATTATCTTAGCTGCCACCTATAATATTCATTTCAATTTATAAGATTGGACAGTATA